>NC_069501.1:515704915-515754915 GCF_027579735.1 Bombina bombina | reverse complement strand
TCTCTCAACCAACAACACCCACGCACTAGATTAGCATTATACATTCTATCCATGTGTATGCAATAAAGGACAACACTTGTTTCTCCCTAAACTCAAGCCCATGATGGTAAAGTGTGAGCCTACATCGCCCTATATCATCCATTCCTTCTTTTAGTGTCAGAAAGAGATCTTTTACTTTAGAAGGAGATGGAAGACAATTATTCTGGATATTTGAAACAGATCAATATTCACATTCTGTTAAAGGGACACTATACCCAAAACTTTTATTTTGTGATTCAGACTGAGCATGAAATTTTAAGCAAATTTCTAATTTACTCCTATTATCAAATTTTCTTAATTCTCTTGGTATCTTTATTTGAAATGCAAGAATGTAAGTTTAGATGCGCGTCCATTTTTGGTGAACAACCTGGGTTGTCCTTGCTGATTGGTGGATAAATTCATCCACCAATAAAAAAGTGCTGTCCAGAGTACTGAAACCAAAAAGAAAGCTTAGATGCCTTCTTTTTCAAATAATGATAGCAAGAGAACGAAGAAAAATTGATAATAGGAGTAAATTAGAAAGTTGCTTAAAATTGCATGCTCTATCTGAATCACAAAATAAAAAATTTGGGTTCAGTGTCCCTTTAATTGAAAAAAATTAGAATCTGATTTGTACAACATTTTTTTAGAGCAATTGTATGGTATACCAATGCTCTACAGTCTCTTAAAATAGAATGAAAAATATATCCACTGAAATATAAATGCCTATATATATATGGAACATGAATAAGACTAAGAGACGGATTAATAAATAAAAATCCAGTCAACCTTGTAAATATATAATCAGCTATCGTAGAAAGGAATGTTTTGGTTCAACACAAACCACACCAAAGTCAACTAACTAATCACGCATCTAAAAAAAATCAGAAAAAAGTATGATGTATGATTTGAGAATCATTACTTGGGATCCAAATGCCTTAATAATATTGCACTATATATACACATTTTAAGAATATAATTATTTAAAATATTTGACTTAGAAATCTTCATACTAATGTCATCAGAAACTCTATTTTTTTTAACTTTACAATATATTTTTCTATAAGACTGTAGACCAGAGGTATTTGAATCAAGCTCTAGAAACAAAAGATATAGTGGTTAGTGTAAAGACCATTTTCATTTAAATGAGAACAAAATGGCTGTGCTTTGTATAACTAGCTGTTCTTGAATGCAAAACTTTTTTTTCAAGCCAGTTTGCTTTGGAAGACCTGTAAAGTAGTTATTTTAGAACATGCCCAGCAATTTGAAACACAGTGTAAAAGTTTGCCTTTTCTAGAACACATAAAATGAAGTATTCTGAAAGGTACAACCCCCTGTAACCTCTCCACCCCATATAGTCACAGTTCCCTTCAGGAGTTTGATTGCCATCAGGAAAATGTACTCCAAATGGGAACCCTTCTCCTGTAGAGTGGTTTTGTTGCAAGAGTCTACTAAGTAGTCACCCAGCCCCTCATCAGCTTATTTCCACTTGTACACACAAGATGTATTCCATCAGTTCTTGTAGCATTATGGTCGGGAGAGAAAGGTGGGTGAGTAAAATGTGCAGGTAGCTCTGAATCCGCACTACAGTGTGAGGGTAGGAGGGGAAGGAGTGAGGGAATGGGTGGGTTTGTATGTAAGGGGATTCTTATTTTTTGGTGCTTAGTGCCTGGTCCACCTCTTCTTCTGGTTTAAGTGGGTGCCACTGAGCAATAGGACGTCGTGGATTTGCCAGCATATCAGACCAGTGCCGAAGCTCAGTTCCTGTGGCACTGCAGCCAACAAAGATTTTGCCAATGGCTTCATTCTTGCCAAGCTTGTCATAATCCAGAACGGTGATTACAACTTGTACTTTCTGTAGAGGGAATAAAAAGAAAGATTTATACAGAGTATTTTGTTGGGTGGTATAGGCTACTGTTTATGTGAACATTTATTTTCATGAGTAGGAATATAGCTAATATTATATCAAAATGTACGTGGTGAGCTATGTAGACAGAATTTCCTTATCTTATTTTAGGATTGTGTTGTTGTGAATATCAATATTTGCTCAAAGGGACATGAAACTCAATATTGAAGTCTTTATAAATTAAAAAAAATAATTTAATTATTTAACACCTTCACTATTGGGAATTCCAGAGAAAAACATGCCCAAAATACCGAATAATTTTTTTTTAGACAATCCAAGGTATTGATCTAGGCCCATTTTAATATGGCACCATTTCATCGCCAAATGCAATCAAATAAAATTGTTAACTTTTTCACAAACTTTCACTGAGATTACGAGCTTTGCGGTAACAGGGGTGCGTTGCTAACGAGCCTTTTTTTCCCACCGCTCCCTTAAGACAACGCTGGTATTACAGGTTTTTTTAAACCCGGCATTAGCCGCAAAAAGGTGAGCGTAGAGCAGAATTTAGCTCCACATCTCACCTCAATACCAGCGTTGCTTACGGTAGCGGTAAGCTGGCTCAACATGCTCGTGCACGATTTCCCCATAGGAAACAATGGGGCTGAGCTGGCTGAAAAAAAACCTAACACCTGCAAAAAAGCAGCGTCCATCTTCTAACGCAGCCCCATTGTTTCCTATGGGGAAAATAAATCTATGTCTACACCTAACACCCTAACATAAACCCAGAGTCTAAACACCCTTAATTTTAAATTTATTAACCCCTAATCTGCCGCCCCCGCTATCGCTGACACCTACATTATATTATTAACCCCTAATCTGCTGCTCCGGACACCGCCGCCACCTACATTATCCCTATGAACCCCTAATCTACTGCCCTCAACATCGCCGCCATCTACATTATAGTTATTAATCGCTAAGTACAAAATTACCTGTAAAATAAACCCTAACCTAAGTTACAATTACACCTAACACTACACTATCATTAAATAAATTACCTAAACTACCTACAATTAAATACAATTAAATTAAACTAAATTACAAAAAAAACCCCACTAAATTACAGAAAATAAAAAAAGAATTACAAGAATTTTAAACTAATTACACCTAATCTAATCCCCCTAATAAAATAAAAAATTCCCCCCAAAATAATAAAATTCCCTACCCTATACTAAATTACAAATAGCCCTTAAAAGGGCTTTTTGCGGGGCATTGCCACAAAGTAATCAGCTCTTTCACCTGTTAAAAAAATACAATACCCCCCCAACATTAAAACCCACCACCCACACATCCAACCCTATTCTAAAACCAACCCAATCCCCCCTTAAAAAAAACCTAACACTACCCCCATGAAGAACTACCTACCTTGAGCCGTCTTCACCCAGCCGGGCACAAGTGGACCTCTAGAGGGGCAGAAGTCTTCATCCGATCAGGGCAGAAGAGGTCCTCCAAGCGGCAGAAGTCTTCATCCAAGCGGCATCTTCTATCTTCAATCCAGCCGACGCGGAGCCATCCTCTTCAAACGACGTCCTAACACTGAATGAAGGTTCCTTTAAATGACGTCATCCAAGATGGCGTCCCTTGAATTACGATTGGCTGATAGGATTCTATCAGCCAATCGGAATTAAGGTAGGATAAATCCTATTGGCTGATCCAATCAGCCAATAGGATTGAGCTCGCATTCTATTGGCTGATTGGAACAGCCAATAGAATGCAAGCTCAATCCTATTGGCTGATCCAATCAGCCAATAGGATTGAACTTCAATCCTATTGGCTGATTGGATCAGCCAATAGGATTTTTCCTACCTTAATTCCGATTGGCTGATAGAATCCTATCAGCCAATCGGAATTCAAGGGACGCCATCTTGGATGACGTAATTTAAAGGAACCTTCATTCAGTGTTAGGACGTCGTTTGAAGAGGATGGCTCCGCGTCGGCTGGATTGAAGATGGACCCGCTCTGCTCCGGATGGATGAAGATAGTAGATGCCGCTTGGATGAAGACTTCTGCCGCTTGGAGGACCTCTTCTGCCCTGATCGGATGAAGACTTCTGCCCCTCTGGAGGACCACTTGTGCCCGGCTGGGTGAAGACGGCTCAAGGTAGGGAGATCTTCAGGGGGGTAGTGTTAGTTTTTTTTAAGGGGGGATTGGGTGGGTTTTAGAGTAGGGTTGGGTGTGTGGGTGGTGGGTTTTAATGTTGGGGGGTATTGTATTTTTTTTACAGGTGAAAGAGCTGATTACTTTGGGGCAATGCCCCGCAAAAAGCCCTTTTAAGGGCTATTTGTAATTTAGTATAGGGTAGGGCATTTTATTATTTTGGGGGGATTTTTTATTTTATTAGGAGGATTAGATTAGGTGTAATTAGTTTAAAAATCTTGTAATTTTTTTTATTTCTATAATTTAGTGTTTTTTTTCATAATTTAGTTTATTTAATTTAATTGTATTTAATTGTAGGTAGTTTAGGTAATTTATTTAATGATAGTGTAGTGTTAGGTGTAATTGTAACTTAGGTTAGGGTTTATTTTACAGGTCATTTTGTACTTATTTTAGCTAGGTAGTTATTAAATAGTTAATAACTATTTAATAACTATTGTACCTAGTTAAAATAAATACAAAGTTGCCTGTAAAATAAATATAAATCCTAAACTAGCAGCAATGTAACTATTTAGTTATATTGTAGCTAGCTTAGGGTTTATTTTATAGGTAAGTATTTAGTTTTAAATAGGATTAATTTATTTAATTATGTTAAATTTATTTTGTTTAATTTAAATTATATTTAAGTTGGGGGGGGTTAGGGTTAGGTTTAGACTTAGGTTTAGGGGTTAATACTTTTAATATAGTAGCGTCGACGTTGGGGGTGGCAGATTAGGGGTTAATAAATGTAAGTAGGTGTCGGTAATGTTAGGGACGGTAGATTAGGGGTTGATAAAATTTAACTAGTGTTTGCGAGGCGGGAGTGTGGCGGTTTAGGGGTTAATATATTTATTACAGTGACGGCGATGTCCGGTCGGCAGATTAGGGGTTAATATATTTATTTAAGTGTTTCCAATATGGGGGGGGGCTCGGTTTAGGGGTTAATAGGTAGTTTATGGGTGTTAGTGTACTTTTTAGCACTTTAGTTAAGAGTTTTATGTTCCTGCGTTAGCCCATAAAACTCTTAACTACTGACTTTTAAATACGGTAGAAGTCTTGGCAGGAGAGGGTCTACCGCTCACTTCTTCCAAGACTCGTAATACCGGCGTTAGGCAAATCCCATTAAAAAGATAGGATACGCAATTGACGTAAGGGGATTTGCGGTAGCCTCGAGTCGCAGAAGAAAAGTGAGCGGTGAGCCTGTACCTGTCAGACTCGTAATACCAGCGTTAGAAAAAAAAGCAGCGTTGGGAACTCTCAACGCTGCTTTTTAAGGCTAACGCCAAACTCGTAATCTCGGTGTTTGTGTTTCTCACTGAAATTATTTACATATATCTTGTAATGGATGTAAAAGCTTTTCTGGGTTCTCCTTTGTTCAGAAATATGCTTTACCATTGTTTTTTGGGAATTAGAAGGCACCATACTTCTGGAATTTCTGGCAGTGAAGGGGTTAATTAGTTAGCTGGCAAGGTTTATAGTATTCTAGTGTAAGGATTACCCTCCTGACACCTCCCTGATCTCTCCCAAACAGCTCCCCCCCCCACTACCCACAATATTCATCATCCTAGGTACTGGCAGACAGTTTAGAGCCTTTTTTTTTAATAATACCTTTTATTTTTTTAAATAAATTAATTTATTAATTTATTTATTAATTATTTATTTTCTGCATTGTAGGATACCCCTTACAATCCAACTTCCCTGATCCCTACCAAACAGCTCTCTAATCCTTCCCCCTCCTAAAGGTGTCTGCCATCTTAGGTATTGGGAGCTTTTTGACAGTACCATGTTTAGGTACTAATTTTATTTTTATTTTCATTTTTTTTCTGTAGTGTAGTGGTCCCCCCACCCCTGATTTTTTTTCTGTAGTGTAGCATCCCTTCTGTCCCTCTCCCATCCAAGCTTTACATTCTGTAGTGTAGAGGAACTCCCACTCCCTCCCACCTACTCCTCTGTGCCGCCCACTCAGCTCCGTCCTTCCCTCCCGCACCTCCGGCACTGAAGGAGATAGTTACATACAATGACACAGATTGTGTCACTGTCTGTAACAATATGACAATCTGCACTTATATGTTAAACAGAGCAGCGGTTGTGCTCTGTTACCATATGAGGACAGATTTCCTGCAGCTCAGGAACAGCAGTCTCGGCTGTCACTTTACAGCCAAGACTGCTGGAGCTTCCTGAAGCTGCAATGTATATATATGTTATGCGGTATGTTGGGCTTCGTACCACATGACATAGATATGTTAGAATTGGGTAAAGGGGTTAAAATAAAACATTGCAATATACCAATATACATTCATTATTTATTTTTGGCTAAATTACAAGTTTTGCGTTATGATGCGGTACGGCTATACCGCTGAAAAATTGGCCATTGCGCGTGGAATGGCCGGTAACGCATAGTACAAGTCGCTGCAGTACGGCTATTCCACAAGCATTTTAGCCTTAACGCAACCCTCCATTCCGCACTCAAAATATGACGTTTGAGTGTGGGATTTTCCATAGCGCCGTGTTACAGGTCCGGCTAAAATGCTTGCGTTGCAGCCTATACCGACACGAGCCATTCCGCGATCTGAGACCAGTTTTTGCAAAACAAAAATGTTTCACAAAACTCATAACTAAAATGTTACAAAGTACACTAACACCCATAAATGACCAATTAACCTCTAAACCTCCACCCTCCCGCATCGCAAATACTATATTAAATTTATTACATTTATTAACCCCTAATCTGCCGCCCACCCACATCGGCGGCACTAAAATAAACCTATTAACCCCTAAACCGCTGACCCCCCACATCGCCAACACTAAATAAATCTAGTAACCCCTAAACCGCAAACACTATAATAAAGTATTAACCCCTAAACCTCCAGCCCCCCACATCATAACTAATAAACTAAACCTATTAACCCCAAACCGCCAGCCCCCAGATCGTAACTAATAAACTAAACCTATTAACCCCTAAACCGCTGGCCACCCACATTGCAAAATTGCTAAATTAAACTATTAACCCCTAAATCTAACACCCCCTAACTTTAAATTAAAAGTTACAATATAACTATATTAAAACAAAATAAAAACTTACCTGTGAAATAAAGGAAACTAAGATTAAACTATAAATTAACCTAACATAACTATTCTAATAAAATAAAAAAACTACCAATTAAAAATCCTAAATTCAATGATTAAAAAAACGAACTCTATGAAAAAATAAAAAACCTACCCCCTCCCCTTCCTTCTCTTCCCACTTCCTTCCCTCATCCCCCCCTCCCCATGTCATATCTGATTCATGTCCAGGGGCTTTGATTTCTTAGTCCCTGGACATCTTACAGTGTATTCTCAATTGTACTAGTCAAGGGATTACTTCCCCTATTGCATCCTTTCTTTTATAAAAGATAATTTACTCAATAGCTTGAGTTATTGGTTGTCAAAGAGAGTATCACCTTCTCTTTTACTCTTTCTTTTTCTTATCCATCTACCTGTATCCTATTTGGATATCTTTTATTTTACTCTCCTAAGTGTGTTCCAGGTGCCTTTTCTATATAACATTTAACCCTCTCTGCTTCTAACTCCCTTTCCCCTTTATATATATCCCTCCCCCCCCCTTCTTTTTTTTTTTTTCTTCTTCCCTTCTCTACAGGATGGCCCGTCCAACGAGTAAGTTTGGTTCACATGGCCTCACTTTTACCACTGTTAATGCCAAGGGTTTGAACGATCCAGGTAAGAGGTCGATTGCCTTAAGAGAGCTTAATAAATTCCACAGCCACATCCTTTTTTTCCAAGCAACTCACTTCCGTAGAGGCAAAGAACCAAAGTGGTATAATAAACAATATCCTATAGCCCTATTTGCCTCCGGGTCCTCTAAGAAATGTGGAGTTGGTATATTAATCCACCACTCTGTCCCTTTAAAAATTATGCATGTTAAAAGGGATCTGGAGGGCAGGTTTTTACTTATAACAGGTACGCTTTATGAACACCCAATCACGTTGGCCACATTGTACAGCCCAAACGCTGACCAGCATCACTTCATGAAAAAGGTCTCAAAGCTAATTTTAGATCTTGCACAGGGCCCAGTGTTCCTATCAGGGGACCTTAATATACCGATGGATGCACGTGTTGACACATCCAACGGCTCATCCAGCATTCCCAGTAAAACAATCAAGTCAGATAAAACAACTATCGCAAATCTCAAACTACATGATGTGTGGAGATCACTCCACCCATCGAGTAGAGATTTTACATACTATTCCCCTCCACACAATAAATATTCTCGCATAGATTATTTCCTTTTTGACTCTATAGGACTTGATATGGTTAATAATTGCACAATAGACTCCATTACATGGTCGGATCATGCTCCCTTAGTCTGTAACATTCAGTGGCCCGACTTGCCTCCCACATCGTACATATGGAGATTAGATTACTTTTTGCTGGATAATCTGGAGGTAAAAGCAGAAATTCAAAAATCTCTGACAGACTACCTGACACATAATGACCCCTCACATACCTCGATCGCGAACTTTTGGAAGGCACATAAATGTGTCATACGGGGTGAGTTCCTCAAACATAAGGCCCGTCTGGCGAAACAGCATAGACAGAAATATAAACAACTTTCAGACAGTGTTGCAGACCTGGAGGCCATTCATAAGAGAGACCCATCAGACAGGGTCATTGGCAAATCGCTAGAGGATGCCAAACTAACACTTAAAAAACACCAACTTGAAATTCTGCATCGTAAGTTGCTATCAATAAAGCAACAGTACTATGAGAGTGGCAATAAGCCTGGTAAATTATTAGCCAGAAACATACGCAGACAACAACTTAAATCACATATTCACTTCTTACAGGGAGCAGATGGCACAATATTAAGGGGTACTAAGCAAATAGCAAGTTCCTTCCACTCCTACTATACTAGGCTCTATAACATTTCACAACTGCATGAGATTGGGCATCAGATTAATAGTACTATAGACAGGCAAAGTGTGATAGACAGATACTTATCCTCAATAGATCTCCCACAACTTGATACTGACAGCAGAAATTTCTTAGATGCTCCCATCACCATGGAGGAATTATCCCAAGCTATAAAGGACTTCCCAGGTGGTAAATGCCCTGGTCCAGATGGGTTAACCCCCAAGTATTACAGGGTCTTTTTGAAAACACTGGGCCCCCGATGCTTCTAATATACAATAGTCTAATAAATAACCCGACGCTTCCTAGCATGTCTCTTGAGGCACATATAGCTGTTATTCCCAAGCAGGGTAAGCCCCCCACCTCCCCAGCTAACTTTCATCCTATTTCATTGTTAAATTCAGACGTAAAGGTCTTTGCCAAGGTACTGGCAAAAAGACTTAACAAATTCCTCCCCACTTTAATCTCGTCCGACCAAGTAGGTTTCGTACCCGGAAGGGAGGCGCGGGACAATACTAATAAAGTAATTCAGTTGATTTCTCATGCCCAGGTCGAGGGAGTGCCCTTGGCCCTCTTTTCGACGGACGCGGAGAAGGCCTTCGACCGTGTTGATTGGCTTTTTCTGCATCAGGTCATGAAAGCAATGAATTTCGGTGACCCCTTTATTAATATGACTTTTGCACTATACTCTTCCCCAAATGCCAGGGTACGGATAAATAGCACACTATCAGAAACTTTCCATATCACGAATGGTACCAGGCAGGGCTGTCTCCACTTCTTTTTGCCCTTACTATTGAAGTGCTTGCACAAAAAATTAGAGAGAACACAAAGATTACAGGGATGCGGGTGGGTGACATTGAAATCAAACAAGCACTTTATGCTCATGACATTCTCTATACCCTTACTAATGTTGAAACCTCAATCCCAGAACTTCTAAATGAATTAAAACAGTATGGGTCTCTCTCCAACTCCAATTCACTTAAATTTGTCTAAATCTGAACTGCTGAATATCAGCGCTTCTCCAGAACATATTCAGAATCTGGCCTTAAACCATAGTATATCCATAGCCACCTCTAAATTAAAATACTTAGGTATATATTTGTCCGCAAACCCCTCTGACCTTTTTAAAAATAATTATTTGACTTTACGAAGGGAAATCATTAATGACTTGTCTTCTTGGAAAAACAAAATGTTATCTTAACTGGGAAAGATAGGCCTAATTAAAATGAATATTTTACCCCGTATACTATACATACTGCAAACAGTCCCCTTTGCTCTGCCTAAAGATTTTTTGCCTCAACTACAACGATCCATTGAGCAGTTCATCTGGGCTGGAGTAAAGCCCAGGGTGCCCAGGAAAACGTTATATCTTCCCCGGGAAAGGGGCGGATTAGGGTTCCCAGAATTGGCAACATACAGACGAGCCATACTTTTGCAGAGACTGGTTGAATGGTCACGCAACACCACACATAAACAATGGGTCAGACTTGATGGACAAATTTTTAAATTACATAATATTGGCGCCCTCGCATGGATCCCTCCGTCTAAACGCCCCAACTTAATACATAGATATCATATCACCTTGACAATCTTGCAGGAATGGGACAGGCTACTGGCCACTAGCACCCATATTTCTTCGATTCACTCTCCAATGCTCCCGATTATAGAAAATCCCGAAATCCCATATCCCTTGCTGGGTACACGCATGAGTACACATATAGTTTACGCGATGGTATCTTACACTTCGCGTTGCAAGAGGGAAAACTCTGCACACATCGAGATATTTCAGAACAACACGGGGAGCTCTTCTCTTCATGACTTAGATATCATCAATTATCTCATTTCCTTATGCATCACAAACATAGAGAGAGATTCTGTAGAGACCTCTCACCATTTGAGCTGTTCTGCACAGGCGTTACACCTCCCAAAGGGCTGATATCGAAGGTATACAAACTTCTGCTTGTGCCACCAGATGTCCAGATTCCCTCATACACGTTTGCTTGGAACAAAGACCTCAATAATATAATCAATGAAGATGAATGGTTTTCACTTGAAGATGAATCATTCACTCTGGCAAAACGGTCCTCCGTTTCAGCAATAGTCCAGGAAATTCGTCTTAAATTACTAACTAGATGGTACCTCACTCCGACAAGACTACATAGATTCTTTCCGTCGGCGAACCCCTTTTGCTAGAGGGGCTGTTGGGAGCATGGCACACTTATCCACATTTGGTGGTCATGCCCAAGACTGAAGGGTTTCTGGTCTGCCGTGACCGAGACCATGTAGCGTAAATTGCAAATCTTGATCCCAAACACACCAGAAACATTGTTGTTGCTACAACTTCCAAGATTAAAATGACTTCACTAGGGCCCTTCTCCTGATAATGCTCACAGGCACTAAGAGACTTATTCCTCAGAAATGGAAATCAAAACAGATTCCTTCTCTTGATGAATGGTTCTCCTCAGTAGTAGTATTTACTAAATCTGGAAAGATTACATTATTTCAAAATCAATCAACTAATTTTCCATGATATGATGCTGGCGGCATGGAATGATACCCCATTATGATGTCTCATATATCCTTATGCTGTCCCCTTCGAGACTCATCCTGTTGCGTAACGTTCACTTGGACGGACCCTTCCTCCCTTCCCCCCTTTTTTCTTTTTTTTTTATCTCCCCCCCCCTCTTTCCCTTTCACCTCTATGATGAGACCCTCTTCCCCTCCTTTTCTTCTTATTCTCTTCTTTTTTCATAAGGTATTACCTGGACACACATTTTGCCATCATTTTTTGTTATATGTTTTTGTTTTTCTTTATGTTTGCATATGTTTGAATTTTTATTCAGTGAAATTTTCAAAAATGCCAAGCTTTATATAACTGCGTGGGCCTTTGGTCTGATGTGGACATTTCTGAACACCCCCACCTGGGACGAAGACACTCAGATGTATACTTACAGGGGCCTACTTAGGCCATGTACTACTTTAATTACAAGTCGATTAGTGATTTTAACATGTTTGTGTTCTATTGTTTACAGACTTGCATTGTGATATCAAAAAAAAGAGAGAAATGTGATTTAATTGTATACATCTGACTTTACTTTCAATAAAGCTTGTTTGAAAAAAAAAAACCCCCAAAAAACTACCTTTCGGGTACATTTATAAGCTGTGTGTAATGATGAAATGTAAATATTGCGTCAATGACACAATATATTATTTTTGTAGGTTTTATCCCCTCACCAAACTGTTCCAAAATCCAAACCTTTTCCAGTACAAGCAGAATATATGTAGATATATAGATAAATAGATAGATAGATAGATACACACACACATACACACACACACCACTGGTCAAACTAAACGAAAAGCTGGAAAAGATTTATGAAGCGAAGTTGAAAGTATTTAAAATATTTTCACCTTCTTATTTTAATACATTTCTGACTGATCCTTCACTATTGTTTTTTTCTTGTCTTCTGTCATTTGTAAGTTCAATTTTCTCATCAATTCTGAATGGTTTTACATCAGATAAAGTTGTGTATAACTGGTTCCTAAAGGGACATTGTACACTGATTTTTATTTGCATAAATGTTTTGTAGATGATCCATTTATTTAGCCAATCTGGGAGTGTTTTTGTAAAAAAACATAATTTATGCTTACCAGATAAATCCCTTTCCTTCCTGGCAGGAAGAGTACACAACTTCATTCCTTACTTTTGGGAAATACAATACCTGGCCACCAGGAGGAGGCAAAGAAACCCAGCCAAAGGCTTAAATATCTCTCCCACTTACCCTATCCCCCAGTCATTCTGCCGAGGGAACAAGGAAAAGTAGGAGAAACATCAGGGTATAAAAGGTGCCAGAAAAAATCAGCCCATCAAAAACATAAATTACAGGCGGGGTCATGGACTTTCCCTGCCAGGAAGGAAAGGAATTTATCTGGTAAGCATAAATTATGTTTTCCGTCCATAAGGCAGGGAGAGTCCACTACTTCATTCCTTACTGTTGGGAAAACTATACCCAAGCTACAGAGGACACTGAATGAATAACGGGAGGGAACAGAAAAAAGAGGTGGACCCTATTTTGAGGGCTCCACAGCCTGCAAAACTTTTCTCCCGAAAGCTGCTTCACACATCAAACTTGTAAAATTTAGAAAAAGTGTGTAAGGAGGACCAGGTAGCCGCCTTACAAATCTGATCCATTGAGGCTTTGTTCTTAAAAGCCCAAGAGGAAGCCACTGCTCTAGTGGAATGAGCCATTATACTCTCAGGAGGCTGTCATCCCACTGTCTCATAAGCTAAGTGGAAAGATTGTCTGATTTCCTTTGTAGCCTGCAGAAAGAACTTCAAGGCACGAACCACATCTAGATTGTGAAGCAAAATTTCCTTCGCTGGAGAAGGATTAAGACACAAGGAAGGAACAACAATTTCTTGATTAATGTTACAATTCGGAGGAACCCTAGAATAGTGCGTAAAACCGCCTTATCAGCATGAAAAACCAGATAAGGTGGATCACATTGCAAAGCAGAAATTTCAGAAACTCTGTGCGCAGAGGCAATAGTCAACAAAAAAAGAACCTTCCAAGATAACAATTTAATGTCAACAGTATGCATAGGCTCAAATGGAGCCTGCTGCAAAACACTAAGAACAAGATTGAGATTTCAAGACAGAGCCCCAGATCTAAACACAGGTCTGATCCTAGCCAGAGCCTTAACTGCACATCCGGAAGGACTGCACATCCGGAAGCTTGGACAATCTTTTGTGCATTAACATCGACAGGGCCGATATCTGCCCCTTCTGGGAACTAGCAGATAAACCCTTCTTCAGTCCATCCTGGAGAAAAGCTAAAATTCTGGCAACCTTAACCTTATGCCAGGAAAAGCCACGCTCTTCACACAAGTAAGTCCTCCACACTTTATGGTAGATATGACGAGTAACTGGCTTACACTCTCAGAAAATCCTCTCTTGGCTAAGACTAAGCATTCAATCTTCACACAGTCAGCCTCAGAGAATCTAGATTTTAATGAACAAAGGGACCCTGTATCAGCATATCACTGCGACAAGGTAACCTCCACTGAGGAGATGAGGATATCCCCACCACATCCACAAACCACATCCTTCGCGGCCACTATGGAGCAATCAGAATCACTAATGCTCGCTCCTGCTTGATGCGAGTCACCACACAAGGGAGAAGCGGTAATGGAGGGAAAATATATATGAGACTGAACCTCCATGGTACTTATAGGGCATCTATCAGTTCCGCCTGAGGATCCCTCAACCCGTACCTGGGTAGCTTGGTATTGAGGCGGGATGTCATGAGATCTATCTCTGGCATCCCCCACTCGCTGCATATCTCTGCAAACACCTGGGGGTGAAGATACCATTCCTCTGGGTGAAAATATTGCTTGCTGAGGAAATCCGCTTCCCAGTTGTCCACACCCGGAATGTCGATAGCTGACTGCATACATCTGTTAGTCTTTGCCCACTCTAGTATCTGAGATACTTCTCTCATCACCAAGGAACTTCTCGTTTCCCCCCTGATGGTTGATGTAGGAAACCAAGGTTATATTATCTGACTGGAATCTGATAAACTGTGACAAACCCAGAAGGGGCCAAGCCTTCAAGGCATTGAAGATTGCCCGGAGTTCCAAAATATTGATCGGAAGGGAGGACTCCTCCTGAGTCCCCAGACCTTGTGCCTTCTTGGCAGCCCAAATGGCTCCCCAGCTGGAAAGGCTTGCTTTTGAAGTCACAATCTCCCAGGACAGTTTCAAGAAGCACATGACCTGGAACAGATGATCTGGACAGAGCCACCAGGAGTCTCTTGACAGGTTGTCTAGCACGTATCTATATTTATTTTGTATATAGTAGACCTTAACTTAAAGGCTTAATACTAACAAGGTGTTGGTTTGTAACACAGTGGTGACCACAAAGTAGTTTTACAGGTCACCACAGTGAGAATAATATCAGCGCAAGTGAATTAAGTAAGTAAACCGTAACTAATTAATACAAAAACACTTATGGCTCAAATACCTTGTAGTTCAGATGAACCAGCCAGGTCGGAGGTGTAGCGTCTCTTATTAGGCTCTGTAAGAAGACGAAATGGCTATTCTGCAGTCAGAGGAGTTAAGCTGTCGTGTTGTGATGGAGAGATAGAGATAGCCGCAGGCGTCCATAGCTGATGACATCAGTTGCTTCCGAGTCGGCAGCCTGTTACAGAGGCTGAGTAATAGACAGAGATCATGTGAACAGGGATGACAGCAATCCTCCTAGCTGGGAACGAACAAGGAGTCCTCCTTGCAATAACTAATAGGAAGAACGATTAGGCACAGCAAAGTATAGCAAACCTCCTTGCTATCAAATAGGAATAACGTTTAGGAACAGCAAAGTATCGTACTGAGCAGAGGTGATACTACTCAAGAACTCAATTAGCCAGCAATGAGAGCCAGCAGGAGGCAGCTTAAATAGGGAGAGGCTGATAACATAAAGGGGCAGTATGATTTGCAAGGTAAAAAGAAGTTAACCTTTACATAGGCCCCCCCTCAAAGAACCACAGCGAGGTTCAAGGCCTGGGTCTGTCAGGATTTCTTCTATGGTAGAGGGAAACCAACCTAGGAGCAAAGATATTGGAGGCAGGTTCCCAGGAGTCATCTTCGTGGCCAAAATCCTTCCAATGAACAAGATAATAAAGTTTCCTATATCTGATACGAGAGTCCAGGATGCTATGCACCTCATACTGAACATCAGGATCCACTATATGATCAGTGCCTGCAGCATCAGGCTTGGAGGGAGGAGAGGTACAAGGCTTAACCAAAGAAATGTGGAATGTGGGATGTATTCTGAACGATGTAGGAAGTTGTAAAGTGACAGTAACCGGGCTGTTTACACGAAGGATAGGATAAGGTCCGATAAACAGCTTCCCCAGTTTTTTACAAGGGTAGTGAAGCTTGAGGTTCTTCGTGGAGAGCCACACATATTGTCCGACTGTATACGTAGGACTCTGTCAATGTCGTAAGTTGTAGTACTTCTGCTGAGTAGACTGAGCCTCTAGTATGTTGTCTCTCATGGAAGAAAAGGTTTGAGATATATCATTAACGAGATTGTTCACTTGAGGGCAGGGACTGTCAATCTTTGGGTAGAGAGTAAATCGTGAATGTAATCCGTAGTTGACAAAAATAGGACTGTATCCAGTTGAGGAGCTCTTGTTGTTATTGTACGCGAACTCCACCAGTGGCAAGTAGGAGGCCCAGGAGTCCTGTTGCTGAGAACAGAAGCAACGCAAGTATTGTTCAAGCCATTGGTTCACTTGCTCGGTTTGCCCATTAGTTTGAGGGTGGAATGAAGTACTAAGCCATTGATCGATATGCAGAGCTTGACAAACGTGTATCCAGAACCTGGATGTGAACTGAGTTCCTCTATCCCTTATCAGGACTTTGGGAATACCATGCAGACGGATTATATCTTTAATGAATAACTCACATGTCTGTTTAGATGAGAGTAGAGCCGTTACAGGGATGAAATGTGCCATTTTGGAAAAAACATCAGTGACAACAAGTATGGTGGTATAGGTGGAAGGTAGGGAGGTCAACGATAAAATCCATCGACACCACTTCCCAAGGAACATGAGGTACTTGAAGAGACTGGAGGAAACCCATTGGTAGTTGTCTGGAATGTTTGGAAGTGGCACACACTGTGCACTGCAACAGAAACTCCTTTAGATCCTTGTGCATGGAGGGCCACCAAAAGGACCGTTTCAGAAGGTTTAAGATCTTGTCCGATCCCATATACCCTGATAGAGGTGAATTGTGCACAGCTATAAGGACTGAGTGTCTTAGTGATGGTGGAATGTATAATTTCCCATCCTTACGGAACAGACCGTCAGTATCCTGGACTAAAATTCCTGGAGGAATGGAGCGGTCGAGAGTTTGTGCCTTCTTGATTTGAGGGACCATATCGGTGAGAATTCCTATTATACAATGTTTCGGAATTATCGTAGAAGGAGAGTTGTCTGTGACTATTTTGTGTCCTTGTCTAGAAAGGGCATCTGCCTTGGCGTTCTTAGACCCAGGTCTGTACGTGATAATGTATTGAAATCTGGAGAAGTAAAGGCTTCATCTTAGTTGTCTGGAGGAGAGTGTAAATACTGTAGGTTCTTACGATCTGTGTATATCACAATGGGTTGGGAGGCACCCTCTAGCAGGTGGCGCCAATGATCGAATGAGCATTTGATAGCTAGTAACTCTTTTTCCCCCACAGGGTAATACAATTCTGCTGGTTGCATGAGTCTCGAGAAAAAAGCTACGGGATGCAAGGGCTCCTTAAAGTTTCTCCTCTGGGACAAGATCGCTCCAATGGCGGAATCTGAGGCGTCAACCTCCAGTATAAATTGCTTATCCAAATCTGGGAATTGTAGAATGGGAGCTGAGGAAAACTTTAGTTTTAAAAGGTCAAAGACAGATTGTGTGTGGCTGGTCCATTTCAATGTAGAGTCCAGCTTAGTGAGATCAGACAGAGGTTTGGTTATTGTGGCAAAACCAGGAATAAACTTTCTATAAAAGTTAGAAAAACCTAGAAAGCGCTGAACATCTTTCCTTGAACAGGGGACAGACCGGTCAAGGATGGCTTGGACCTTGTCGTCTTACATACTAATACCAAGTGGTGTGATATGATAACCTTGGAATGTGATGTCGTTGGAATCGAAAATACATTTTTCTAGTTTGGCATAAAGCCTATGGTCCCTTAACCTTGAAAGAACATTTTTTACATGTATTCTATGTTGATCAAGATTTTGGGAATAGATCAAAATGTTATCTAAATAAACAACTAAATATACATCCAAAACATCCCTGAAAATGTCATTGATTAAACATTGGAATGTTGCTGGAGCGTTGCACAACCCGAATGGCGTTACAGTATATTCAAAGAGACCATATCTGGTCCGAAATGCTGTAAGCCATTCATCTCCAGCTCTCATTCTGATGAGATTGTAGGCTCCTCGGAGATCCAGTTTAGTGAAAACCGAGGCACCCCTTAATCTCTCTATCAATTCTGGGATAAGGGAAAGAGGATACCTGTTTTTTCTCGTATGTCTGTTTAGTTCCCTATAGTCAATGATCGGTCTTAGTGACCCGTCTTTATTGGGTACAAAAAATATGCCCGCACCTGCAGGGGAAGTACTGGGCCTAATGAATGCTTTCCTAAGGTTCTCGTCAATATAGGTTTTAAGATGCTCAAGTTCAGGATTGGAAAGGGGGTAGATGTGTCCAAAAGGGATAGAGACCCCAGGGAGTAAATCGATTGAACAATCGTAGGCCCTGTGAGGAGGTAAGCTTTCAGCATCTTTCCTATCAAAAACATCTGAGTAATCAGAATAATGTGCAGGCACGCAATTATCTGTTATATGAAACAGAGAAGAACATTTGACATTATTACTGTTAGTAGAGGAAAAAGTAAGACTAAGATCAGACTAATTAATGTATGGTTTATGTAAACACATATGGCATCATGTATGCTTCAATGTATTTAGAACAGAGAGCACAAGCCTATGTAATGTTTTTACATTTTTACAAATTTCCTATGCCATTCTGTGTCAGCTATCCTAACATATAGCGTTCTTCTTAATTAGCAGGTTTCTAAGAGTTAAATATTCTAATTTAAACTAAATAGTGTGTGGTCGTGCTGTTTAAGTTTTAACCTATCACTATGTACCTATTGCTTTTTAACAATGTACACATGTGTGACACCTATGGCTATGATTACGGCCGAGAGCCGAAACATGTAAGCCTTTGGTGTCACGCACACACACCCTGGCTTTGTCCTACACTGTTGCCAGCTTTGTTTGGCTTTTAAGCTTGATTATCTAATAAACTTGGACTTTTTAAGGAATTACTTCGTTGGATCCTGTCTTTCCCTTTTTCTATTACTGTTCACCAGCTGTGGATCCACCTATATTCCCTTCAAGTAGTTGTAACCCCGGGTGAAGACTGAGCCCCGCCCCCCGACCGGAGTCCCAGGATACGTCACGTCTGACGTCTGCAGTGACGAATTGGAGGAGTGAGCTGCTCTGAGGCTTCTGTAGCCTGCACCAGATGTTTGGAGTGAAATGCTCACCGACACGGTTTCGCTCTGTAAATTACAGGTCCCCGGCTAGCTCAGCAAAATATCCTTGGATGGCCAGCAGAAGATTTGTTTGGGGGTGAGTGCGGCTGAATCTGGTAAGTCCCGGGCACAACGTTTTCTGTCATAGACATTTGTGTATATCCGGATGGTATGTTGGAGTAACAACCACTCTCCTTTTCACTGTTATGTAAACACAACCAGTTGATTCCAAGGATTATATTAAACATAGGGGAGGAAATTACATCAAAAGATACATTTTCAGTGAGATGTGTGCCTGTAGTTACATGCAGGAATATGGTCTGGTGTGTGACTGGACCAGATGACAACAATGTACCATCAATGACCTTCACAGAGACGGGATTATGCTTACATAGAAGAGGAATTTTATTTCTTTTCGCAAAATCAATAAAATTCCTACACGAACCAGTGTCAACAATAGCGTCAGTTTTGATCTTGTAGCGATCCCACTGCAAGAGAAGGGGTATAGTTATATATGATGCAGGTACTGTTTTGGCTACATAACTTATCGGTAAGCTATATGACTTACCCTTCTTTTGTTTGGATAAAATAGGGCAGTCTTTAACCTCATGTGTAGGGCATGCACAATACATGCATAGATTCTAGGATTTCCTCCTAGATTTCTATTGAGGTGACAAAGGCCCTTTGATAAACCCTATATCCATTGGTTGGGGGTTATCCTTAGCCGAATAAGTAGGTGATGGGAAATAGCTCCTTGAAGAGTTGGCTTTCTCAGAACGCCTCTCTCTCAGACGTCTATCTATACTGATGGAAAGAGCAAACAACTCTTCGAGGGTATCCGGGATCCCTATTCGTGACAGTTCGTCCTTGATTTCTTCGGAAAGCCCAAGGCGGAACTGGTTCTTTAGTGAAATATCATTCCACATGGAGTCCCTAGCAGAAATCTTGAATTGGGTTATGTATACCTCCACTGGATTTTTTCTTTGTTTTAACGATCAATGCATTTTCTGCAGATACCTGCTTAAAAGGGTCATTGCACAAGGCTGACATATCAGCAAAAAATGCATCAAGGGAACCCAATATGGAGTCTTGGTTCTCATAGAACTTGTCAGCCCAGGCCCTCGGCTCCCCCCTAAGGTATGAGATCACGGTTAATACTCTCACTCTCTCTGAGGGATAAGTCCTTGGCTTTAGTTCAAAAAGTAAAATACAGGAATTTTTGAACTCCCTGAATTGGGAGTGAGTGCCAGAGAACTTTTCAGGGGGAGATACTAAGGGTTCTGGGTGTACCTCTGAAGGTGTAGGTTTGGTATTAAGAACCTCACTTAAACAGGCTTTTAAGGCCTTATTTTCCACTTGTAACTCATGGAAAGAATTTGTAAGGATGTCCATTCTGTCGGACAAAGCTTGGATTTGGTTAGACTCAGTGTTTGGTTTCATAGTAGCCTGTTTTGTTTACGAATGGAATTTATAGCTTATGGGTAAGAACCCACTAAATCCCTATTTATGGCTGGCTAATTATGTAATGAGGGTATTTAACAGGCGTATCTATATTTATTTTGTATATAGTAGTCCTTAACTTAAAGGCTTAATACTAACAAGGTGTTGGTTTGTAACACAGTGGTGACCACAAAGTAGTTTTACAGGTCACCACAGTGAGAATAATATCAGCCACAAGTGAATTAAGTAAGTAAACCGTAACATTAATACAAAAACACTTATGGCTCAATTACCTTGTAGTTCAGATGAATCAGCCAGGTCGAAGATGCAGCGTCTCTTATTAGGCTCTGTAAGAAGACGAAATGGCTATTCTGCAGTCAGAGGAGTTAAGCTGTCAGTGTCTTGTGATGGAGAGAGAGAGATAGCCGCAGGCATCCGTAGCTGACGACAGTTGCTTCCGAGTCGGCAGCCTGTTACAGAGGCTGAGTAATAGACAGAGATCGTGTGAACAGGGATGAAAGCAATACTCCTAGCTGGGAATGAACAAAGTTCAGGGTAAGGCACAACAAAGATTAGCAGTCCTCCTTGCAATAACTAATAGGATGAACAATTAGGCACAGCAAAGCATAGCAAACCTCCTTGCTATCAAATAGCAATAACGTTTAGGCACAGCAAAGTATCGTACTGAGTAGAGGTGATACTACTCAAGAACTCAATTAGCCAGCAATGAGAGCCAGCAGGAGGCGGCTTAAATAGGGAGAGGCTGATAACATAAAGGGGCAGTACGATTTGCAAGGTAAAAAGAAGTTAACCCTTACATGTTGAGACAGATCTGAATGGTCGCCATTCCATTGTGTCAGCATGCATAGTTGTAAGGGTCTGAGATGGAATCTGGCGAAAGGAATCATGTCTATACAAGACACCTCCATACACTGAGGGTCTCAGAGAGGCCTGGAGGGTAAGACACGCAGAAGTTAGCTTGCAACGTCTCTGATCTGTGAGGAATATTCTCATGGATATGGAGTCTATTATTGTTCCCAGGAAATACACCCTTATACTTGGACTAAGAACTCTTTTCCAAGTTTATCTTCCATTTATGTGATCGAAGGGACTCCGAATGTTCTTCCACTAGATGGAAAGATGGTGCCTGCACCAAGATATCATCCAGGAAAGGTGCTACTGCAATACCTCATGTTCTTGTGTTCTGGCAACGGCTAAAAGAGCTCCCAGAACCTTCGAGAATATCCTTGGAGCAGTAGCTAGACCAAATGGAAGAGCTATGAACTGGAAGTTCTGGTCCAGAAAAGCAAACCTCAGGAACTGAAAATGTTCCCTGTGTATCGGGACGTGAAGGTATGCATCCTTCAGGTATATTGTGGTCATAAACTGTCCTTCCTGAACCAGAGGAAGGATTGACTGAATTGTCTCCATTTTGAAAGAAGGAACACTCAGAAACTTGTTTAGGCACTTTAGATCCAGAATTGGATGAAACGTTCCTTCCTTCTTTGGAACCACGAAAAGGTTTGAATAAAACCCTAAATCTCTTTCTGCTGTAGGTACTGGGACAATTACTCCTAAAGAGGATAGATCCCGTACGCAACCTAGGAAGGCAGCCTTCTTTTCTGGTCTTGTAGACAGATGGGAGAATAGGAATCTACCCCTGGGCGGATGAGACTTGAATCCTATCCTGTATCCTTGAGATACAATCTCCAGGGGACCCAAGGATCCTGTACATCCTGGGAACAAGCGTCTGAAAAAAGAGACAGTCTGCCCCCTACTCGATCCGATCCCGGATCGGGGGCCGCCTCTTCATGCTGATTTGTTCTCAGCGGGCTTCTTAGTCTGTTTGGACTTATTCCAGGACTGAGCCGGCTTCCAAGTACCCTTGGGCTGCTCAGACTTTGATGCGGATTGTTTCATGATTTGTCAGAACGAAAATTAGACAATTGCTGTCCCTTGGGCCTATTTTTCTTGTCCTGCGGTAGGAAGGCACCCTTCCCTCCGGTAACCGTAGAAATAATGGAGTCCAGCCCTGGACCGAATAAAATCTTCCCATTGAAAGGAAGAGAAAGGAGTCTGGATTTAGAAGTCATATCCGCAGACCAAGACTTCAAAGAGCCTGGCAGGCTAGGACCGCAAAGCCAGAAGCCTTTGCATTTATGTGAATAATCTGCATATTCGCATCACAGATGAAAGAGTTAGCAATTCTTAGTGCTTTAATTCTCTCCTGAATATCCTCGAGGGGAGTCTCCACCTCAATGAGCTCTGACAGAGTGTCGTACCAGTAGGTAGCTGCTCCAGCAACTGTGGATACAGCTGCCGCCAGTTGAAATTAAAACCCTGTATGTTGAAACATCTTCCTCAGAAAAGTTTCTATTTTCTTATCCATAGGCTCTCTAAAAGAAGAACTATCCTCCAAAGGAATAGTAGTATGCTTAGCCAGCGTAGAGATAGTGCCATCCACCTTAGGGATGGAGCCCCACAAGTCTAATTGAGAGTCAGGGACCGGGAATAATTTTTTATAAGTAGACGAGGGGGAAAAAAGAAGTTCCTACTCTTTCCCATCTTAACTGGCACAGGAAAAGTCAGATGGACCTTCCTATCTTCATAAACCCTGTCATAAACCCTGTCTAATTTAGGGATCTTAGGTTCCTCAGGGAGTGTAGCCTCTGGAACCTCTAGCGTAGACAGAACCTCCTTTAATAAAAAAACGCAAATGCTCAATTTTAAATCTAAAGGAGGGCTCCTCCGCCAAAGGAGGTTTAGAAACTGAAGTTTCCGACTCAGAAAGTTCACCCTCTGAAACCACAGAGGTTAACTCATCCTCAGATAGCTGGGACATAGCAGCTAGATCCGACAAATATTTAGATGACTCTAGGTCAGGAGAACTATGTTTAACCTTTCTCTTGCGTTTGTTAGAGCGAGGTAAAGCACTCAGGTCCGCAGACACCGCCGTTTGTAACTGCGTGCTAAAGTCCACTGGGAAAAGGCCCCCTCCAAATGGAGGATTAGATGAGCCACGGGGAACTGCATGTGGAGCGGCTAATGTAGAAAGGGAAGTAATTTCTCGTGACCCAGATTCCTGAGAAGTTGACGGCTCAGGGGGGCTAATAGCACTATGAGTATTAGCAGGCTTGTCTCCCTTCTTAGACTTTAGAACAGTGTTTAGGCAAATAGAACAAAATTGAGCAAACCACAGTCTCCTCACAATATAAACAGGAATTATTAATCAGTACAGAAGGAGCGGAACCTTCTAATGTAGTATCAGAGTCCTCCATAGCTTTGCATATACCCACAGAAGGACAAACAAAAATAAATGTTTTTATTTAAAAAAACGGCACCTTAATACTCCCAATGGCTGGGGCACTCAACACCTCCTAGACCCAGACAGCTAACAGTGAACACGCTCTGTAGCAGGATCTTAGGAAATGAAAGAGACCGCACCTGGTCACGTGGTGCTTAAGATAGGACTTCCCCTGTCATGAAAAAGGGCGCTAAGCTATTATGAGCTGCGCAACACTTCAAAAATGAAAGTGAAACCTGTTTGTTCCAAGCCAAAAAACACACAGTCTATGAGCCCAAAAAAACTCTCACATTAAGCAGATATAAATCCCCAAGCTGTTTAAATAATCTCCCTGAAGGAGATATTAACCCTTGAGCCTATCAAGGTATAAAGGAGCCACACTGTGACCCTGTATAGCGTTTTAAAATGTATATATAAAAAAAATGGTCTTACCCTCTAGGATTCATGCTGTGGAACAGGCACAGCCTCTAAATTGTGACAGTCTTGCAGCAGCACTTCTGACATGGACTTGAGTGTGTAACAGTAAGCAGTGAAACTGCTCAATACTGATTGCTCAGGAGTTGTTAGCGACAGTCTGGATGGGTTCACAGAAAAACTTTCCCTACATCTCCAAACTCTAACTTTCATCAATACTCTCACTGAAGGGTTGACATGATTACTTAAAAGTCCAGTCCTTTCTTGAAGGGAACATACTCATTAAAGGACTATCCAAATCTTCTGACACTTCTCTGCCACCTCCTATAGTGACAAAAGGCAAAGAATGACTGGGGGACAGGGGAAGTGGGAGGGATATTTAAGCCTTTGTCTGGGGTGTCTTTGCCTCCTTCTGGTGGCCAGGTGTTTCCCAACAGTAAGGAATTAAGTTGTAGGAATGTATAGTTTTGCTTATTTTTAAATAACATTGTACTGATTTTCAGAATCCTAACCAAGCCCCAAAGTATCAGATGTAGACTGAAGTCTACAGATTCCAGCTTGCTCCTGTTTGTCTAATGAGTCTTTTCATAAACTGTTCTCCAATCGGCGCTCTAGCAACACAAAAACAAAAATTGTGTGAGTGCCATATGGCTATAGTGCCGATCGGAGAACAGTTCAAATCATTAGCTTCATAAAAATTACTTTTGAAGTGGGCAGCTGGAGTGTGGGGAATTAGAATTTCATTGCTATATTAAAAAGTAAGTTAAAGTGTATCTTCATTAGAATAGATGATTTACAGTCTACCTAAAATATTGTTTCCATTCTGGATCTAATTATAGGAATTGAAAACTTTAACATTACTTTAATGGACAGTACAAGGAGGGCTCATATCATGCTCATTGTGTTTGAATTACAAGTGGAGAATTAAATTAATCCCTGCAAAATTTAGCGTTTTTTAAGACCTGAAGTAAGCCACTACATAAAAACCTCCTCTACTTATGTATCATTGGCACATATCTGATGTGAATTCTACAATGCGCCACAGAAGTCTATTATGTGAGGGATTTAGTGCCCCCAGTGCTATCCAACATGCAGGTGCTAGCCTGTATGATGCAGCATCTATTAATTTTCTTATGTTTAGTGTATATAGGTTCGTTTGTAGTAGCGAATTGTATTGTTTAAACATTGTTTACCCCACAAGCGCTACTCTACATTTGCCATCAAATTTAATTAAAAGTTAAAAATATTAAGCAAATTACCCTTTTAGACTTTGAAAAATGCACAAATACATTTTTAATAAAATAACTGCATTATATTGCGTTTGTTGGTCATTCTTGAAATGCTCATTACAAAAATTAGGACCTAGCCACTGGTTTATTGAATTTTTTTTTGCATTATATACAACCCCAACGGCTAGAATTAGGATAAACTGAACCCTATTACACGCATTTCCCATAACCAATGGGACTAGACAGGGGTGTCCCCTTTCCCCCCTTTTATTTGCGTGTGTTATTGAATCCCTTGTAACTAAAATTAGATCTGACCACTCAATTAAAAGTAAAACTATTGGAACAGAGCATAACATTTTATAATATGCAGACAACATTCTACTCTTTGTAACAAACCCAGACACAGCTATCACTAAAATTATGTCAATACTTAATGAATTTAGGTTAGTCTCATACTATAGTATTCATTATACAAAATCAGAAAATTTTAATGCAACACTATCTCCTGAAACCATCCACCACATTATGGACACCTGCCCATTTAGACTACAAAAAAAGAAGCTGAATTACTTGGGCATCTATCTTGCAAATTCCACTACTGAACTATTTAATTACAATTATATACCCTTATATAACAATATTATTGGAGACCTATCGAGATGGTGATCCAAGCAAATTTCCTGGCTAGGTAGAATACATAGCATACAGATGAAGGTTTTACCACACATTTTATACATCTTACAGGCACTACCTACTCCACTTACCCCTACATATATACCAAATTTCCAACAACAATTATTCAATTTTATATGGAATAAAAAACATGCTAGAATAAATAAGAAAATAATGACACTACCTAAATACTTAGGAGGGATGGGAGTTTCAGATTTACAAAAATATAGAACAGCTATATTTCTACAAAGAATTGTAGACTGGTTTCATAATCTAGACCTAAACATTTGGGTAAAAAAATTAACATTACACAACAAAATTAGAACATATGCTGGACTACCAAAACTAAAAACTCACATATTACATGGGGAAAAGCCCTAATTGAATTTCCCTATCGCTCTTCTAGATACTCACCACTTACCCCCATTATTGATAACCAAGAATCTCTACCAGGCTACAGTTATATACAAAAAGCCCTAGAAGACACAAATAGAACTATACAGATATTCTATTGGGCAACAGAATCAGTCACGTATTCACAACAAGAATTATCTGATAGAGGCTTCCAATCCAATTTTTCCAGCAATGGTATCCATATCATCAGTGCCACTCATATATAACCAGACACAAAGACAAACTTAACTTACTGAGGCCTCAGACAACTTTTGAGAAGTTATGTACAAATAATGAGACAGTTTTAAAAATCAAACTAGCAGAATCATTTTGCACGTCCTACTAATGTTCCATGACTTAGTGACATTAAACACTTTGAGATTGTAATATAAAATGATAAATCATATCTTTCACTTATTCACAGTATTCTACAGCAAACAACGAATATATTCCACAATTTTTGAATACGTGGGGTTCAGAATTAGGCATTGTAATCACACATTCAGAGTCCCTTAAAATATTTTGCAATGTAAAATCTTCCTCAATTTCATGTAGAATTTTAGAAATGATTCACAAAATATTACATAGGTGGTATTTAACTCCAAGCAGACTCAAAAAAAAATATCCTACGGGAATAGATAAATGTTGGAGATGTGAAAAAGAGATAAGAAACATGGCACACATCTGGTGGACATGACAGAAGTTAACCCCATTTTGGCAAGCAACAGCAAAAGAAACAGACCATATTTTAAATGACACTATTCCCTTAGAACCAAATATTTGGCTATTTCATGGATTTCCTCACTCTACACCATCTGAGCATAAGAAATTACTCACTATTTTATGTAATGCTGCAAAAATACGCAATAGTCAAGAAAAGGAAATCAAACGAGACACCTACCGTTGCTAACTGGATAGATATATGCAATAAAATGTTAAACTTAGAGGAATATCATTATCTCAAAACCAGAGGCAGCACAATATACCAAAATATTATGTTTTATTGGGAATCTTACATTGCATCATAATTTCAAAAACCCTAAAATATAAAAAGGGAAATAACATGCTTACAGTACTACAACTATAATATCAAATAGATGTTATTGCAGTGGAGTTCCATACATATACTGTTTACATTTTGATAAACACATAAGTAATGTGGATACTGAAATAAAAAAAAAAAAAAATTTATGTTTTACTTACATTTGTTAATATAACTTAAAAGTCATGACCAAAAATTGTACATTTATCTGTAATGACATATATTTTTGCATACTATATGAAGATTTTATTGCATAATGTAACAGTTTTACTTGGTCAATAAAGAACAATTAATAAAAAAAAATAAAAAACGGCACTGAAAAGTGCCTTTACGTTGCGGTCTATGGGAACTGTGTGTTCCCAGTAAATATATATGTATATGCTTATATACATATATATTTATGTGTTAAAATGTGTATATACACATATTAACACATAAATAGACATGTGCATGGCGAACAAATTCAGTTCGGATCGATTCAGATTTTTTCGAATTTCGGTTCGGAGCGATTCGAATTCGGAAAATTTTTAATCGATTCGGTTCGGAATTGTTTCGGATTCATTCAGATTCGAATAAATTCGGTTCGGATTTGTTTTGGATTCATTCGGATTCGAATAAATTCGGTTCGATTCGGTTCGGTTTGGAAATTCGGAATTTCGGTAAGTGTTAGGTGGGATTAGACTAGTATTATGTACTGTACATTAGGTGTAACCCATAGCAGAGTGATATAACCTAATATACTGTACAATACTAGTGTAATCCATGGCCATCCGAATCTACAGAATAAATCTGAATAAATCCGAAGTTATTCGGATTTATTCGGTAGATTCGGCACTATTTGAATTCGGCGATTCGGTTCGATCCGAATCTCCGAATTTTCCGAATTTCCGAATCGAACCGAACCGAATCGCACATGTCTAATAAATATACATGTATATAATTATATATATTTACAATTTGCTGCCATCGCTATGCGACTTACACCCTTTGCTAGGCTAGTTCTCATGCCGTGTCTCACCTTTGGAGCCAATGGAAGCACACTCTCGTGAGTACAATGCTTCCCAGCAATGCGAACGCAAGCTTATACCAGCTGTGATACCAGAGGTTTTTTGCATATATGATTTATCATTTTATATTAGAATCTCAAAGTGTTTAATGCCACTAAGTCATGGAACAATAGTAGGACGTGCAGAATGAATCTTCTAGTTTGATTATTATAACCTTATAATAGCCTTTTTCACATTTATTTAGGCAATAATAACAACAATTTTAAATGCTGCTTTTTCACATAAATTACAGAATATTTTTGAGTATAACGTCCCTGTAATGTTTACCCTTAAGAGTAGACAAATATCCTTACCTGGATCTGCTCAAAAGGAATCTCAAAGCTAAATGATTCATTAAAGTAGGGGTTCAGGGTTTTCTTTTTTACGGTTGTCTTCTTCTTCTTTAATCTCTTCCCGTTCTGCATCAGATGAATCTTTACATAGGGATCTTGGAAATAGAGAGAGATACATAAGTTCAAAACACATTGTATATATTGCAGTACTACTGCAGCAACAATTAAAGTTAGATTTGGTTTAGGGTTTAGGCCTAAATCCCTGGCAGCCAATGAGGTTCCAACACATTTTTTTAATGTGTATATATATATATATGTGTGTGTACACATCAAATAAGAGAGTGACGTTGTAACATTTTAAAAAATTCATGCTCAATAATAATGTTATGTAGTGCATTATAATAGTATGCCATAGTGCAGCCCCAATATATCATTGACTTCTATATCCCTATGAAGAGCTGGAGAGGGAAGGAATAGACTTTCACTATTACTGATGGTAAAATTGAACATATTGGAAAATGCCAATCAATATAAGTCTACAAAATAATATGAGGTTCATTCATCGATATTAGTATTCATCTAATAATCATTTATATTTACTTGAATTCCTCTTTATAAGCCTTGCAAAACAGTGCACTTTTTATTTGGATCTAATTGTATTTGAAAATAGTTAAATTTACCATCACTTTAAGTCAAGGACTGAGTCATCTCTATCTACTAAAACTTAATCAAACTACCTCAAAACATGAAACATTGTCCAAGATTTATTAAATCTTGAATGAGCTGAATTTCTGAGATTAGATTGTACCCACCAGGCCTCACATTAGTTTATATTTCTGTTATTTACAATACACTGAGTGGCCGTTATGGTAGAAGACCAGTAGATAATGATCCTTGTCCAAAGTGCAGGGGCTGCAAGAAAGCCATGATTAAATAAATTAGTAAATACATAAATTGGTTAAGGCTAGCCAGGACCAAGTTCGGGCAGTTCCTTTGTATTTAAGACTGTGAACCGTTAACTTACGATTTAACTGAACTCTTTGAACTGGTGTATGAGGCAACTGGCATTGAAAAAAATGTGGGGACTATTTTTTTGTTTTATTTTATTAACAGTAGAAGTAGTATTAGGGTTAAAGGGCCACAATACCCAAATGTTGAAACACTTGAAAGTGATGAAGCATAGCTGTAAAAAGCTGACTAGAAAATATCACCTGAACATCTCTATGCAAAAAAGAAAGATATTTTACCTCAAAAGTTTCTCAGTAGCCACATCCCATTGTAAAGAACTTCTAAGCAACAATTCAGTATGTCTGTCCCGGGACAGCGGAAGAAGCGAGCTTACGTGCACACTCATCTTATTTCCCTATTCAGTGTAAGGAAGTTTACAATGAAATCTCATGAGAGTTAAGTCAAATCTCATGAGATCACAGTAAAAGAGTTCATGACCTCAGCACTGTTGATGCTGATTGGCTGCAGTTCATTTCTTCATATATTTTTTTACCTGCAGCTGGGAGCAGCTGAAGTATAACTTTTTACACAGAACTTACTCTGCTGAGCTGAGGAGATTGTGAGGTAAAATATCTTTCTTTTTTACATAGAGATGCTCAGGTGATATTTTCCTGTCAGCTTTTTACAGGTATGCTGCATCAGTTTCAAGTGATTCAGCATATGAGTATTATGTCCCTTTAAATAAAAAATGTGCGTAAGCAAAAAGAATGTAAAGAAATGTCCATGTGTTAGTGAAATGTAATTGCTTTAACTGTGTGTATTGCTGTAAACAAAACAAAGCCTGGAAGTCATATTGTGTGCAACATAGTCAATGGCTATAAACAAACAATATACAAGTTTAGCAAAACCATAGCTAAAAAAAACAGGTCAAAGTTATTTGAGGTTAATAAAATAGCTTTTCCCAAGTATGTGCGCCTTTTAACTGAATTATACAGTCATTAAACATATATTATTCGTAAAAAGGCTGATGTATTGAAAGCAAAAATGAACCTGACAGTTGTATGCAGGTGTATTTTAAAATGATATTGTTTAAATATTGAAGAAAACAAGGGCCAAAAAGCAATGAGTGCTGTCATGTTATAACCTAAGTTTCCTTCTCTGGTGAGGCTAATTTAATAGGGAAAGTTATAAATGGGTCACTACTGTGTGCCACCAAAGACTGTGTGGAATGAAGCAGTGTTAAGTCTGAGTCTGCACTTTTAACAGCATATGGCAAATTTGTTTTTACTACATATAATTACTACATATAATTAAAAAAAAAATGTATTACAATCTCAAAGTGTTTAATGTCGCTTTAAATATTGGACAGACTAATATCCTATTGTTACTTAGGTACTGAGCTTTATGTGTAGCGAGATAAAGGAAGAACATACTACTAGCGCAGCAGTACTGCAAGTGACAAATTTTGCAGCTCTAAACTCAAACATCAGCTAGATTAAAACGGTCCGAAGTTTAATTTACCGTGCATGTAAATTATCGTGTTCCACCGTGTTACTTTATTTATTGTTAAATTTTAATGGCTATTTATTGTGCATGAATACCCTTCAGCACGTTCATACATATACACCACTAGATGTCAGTTTTACCCTTTATCAGACCATAAAGACAGCGGGAAGGCTATTTACAACCATTTCTACTCATTTTGTCCCCTCACCTGACAATCCTCCAACATCCATCTTTTTGAGATTTTTTGCTTCCAGGATGCAGACAGTCAATTTTCCGGCAGTAGGAACATATCGCAGAGAGATGCAGATATCACCCAGCTTCTCTGGCTGAGGAAACAAAGCGTGCAAAAAATGAGATAACCTCTACCTTTTCCTTTCATTTTCTGTCTTCCGCTCCTCCCAGTATCCCATTCAATTTCATACTCTTTACAAATATATTATATAATCCATCACTATTGACCCTGCATCCTTTGGCAGTGCACCCTGCATACCTTTTTATCTTTCACAAGTTATATATGGATCTTTTGACTTACTTAAAGGGACATTAAACCCAACTTTTTCTTTTATGATTCAGATAGAGAATACAATTTTAAATGACATTTCCAATTTACTTTTATTTTCTAATTTACTTGATTCTTTAGCTATCCTTTGTTTAAGAAATAGCAAAGCACATGGATGAGCCAATCACACAAGACCTTTATATGCACCCACCAATAAGCAGCTACTGAGCCTGTCTTGATATGCTTTTAGCAAAGGATATCAAAATAATAAAGCAAATTAGATAATAGAAGTAAATTATAAGGTTGTTTAAAATTGCATGCTCTTTCTAAATAAGGAAAGAAAAAATTTGGGTTTCATGTCCCTTTAATTTATGATTTTTTTCAATTAGTTTAATAGAAAAAGTTAAATATAGGTTCAGCGAAACTATTAGCTTTTTATTATTGTCATGTTTCTGCTCACTTTATTGAGATGTGGGAAAATATTAAATTATTACACTACTTTTCAAGGCTGCTTAGTATGTTCACGTTATATCTACTATAATCTAGTCCAGTAACAGACAATTACTAAAATTGTAACCACTGAGATTTCAGGAGGGCCACACTATACTTTAAACCAGGGGTGATCAACCTTGGCTTCCCCCAGAGGATTTGGAACTACATTTCCCATGTTGCTCAGCCAGCTTAAAGTGTCTGAGCATCATGAGAAATGTAGTTCCAAAACCTCTGGAGGGCCAAGGTTGATCACCCCTGCCTTAAGCTGTTATGCCTATTTAACAAAGGGAGACTGTTTTTAAACCTATTGTGTTTGTAAATCAAAGAATAGAAAACACCTTGTAATTACAAGACATTTCTGTTGTGTTGCTATAGAATAACATACCAGCCATGTGTTAACATTTAAAAATAAAATAAAAAAATTAACATCTTGTTCCTATTATCAAATTCTTAATTCCAACGATATTTTTGTTAAAGAGCACTACATGGCAGGAAATAGTGTCTGGAGCACTACATGACAGGAAATAGTGCTGCCATCTAGTTCTATAGTGCCCCGGACATCAGCATGATCCAGACATTTCTGAGCTTATGTCCCTGCTTTTCAACAGAACATATAAAAAGAACGAAGAAAATCTGATAATAGAAGTAAATTAGAAAGTTGTTTAAAATTGCATGCTCTATGCATGCTCTGGGGTTCCGGTGGAGGAGGAGCAAGCAGGTGTAGCTGAGCTCCAATCTCCAGTCCCACAGCTGCTGGCGGTGTGTTCTTCGCGCCTCTCCACAGGATGGGAGTCTGCTAACAGGACAGTAATTGACACCACTCAAGGAACCCTTCAGCGGCACTACATCCCGCTGAGCAAACAAGCAAGTTGCGAACTACATACTATTAGTACTTTTACTTAAAAAAATCTAAGTACTCCACAATTTAGCTATTAAGGCTGTGAAGCCCGCAGTATACCGGCTCTCTATTTAAAATCTGGGAGAGAAAGAGGAGAAGAGACTGTATCTATTGCTGTATACTTAAAAACCTCTCATCTGCAAGCCCCGAGCTCCCTGGAGGCTTGTTCCGCTGCACCCGCTGCCTTGAATCCTCCCTGCCCACAGTCCCTGGCTCACCTGTGTCGGTCTGGGACCTTCTGCGGCAGCCCTGGGCCGGTCTGTGAAGAGCTGTTACTCCATTTCCCCTGCGGTCATTCCTGGATGCTAGCGATGCCCCCCCCCCCTCTCCCACCGGTGTTGCGTGAGAGGGGTGCAGGGGGACCTTGAAGAGGCCCTATAAAGAGGAGACATACCGCAGATCGTGAACCGGCCTCTCGCTTGCTGACGGAGCCCCTCCTTCCTCCTCTCCCACCGTTGCTGCGTGAGAGGAGGGAAACTACGGATGCTGAGAGAGATCAGCAAGAGGAACTTCCTGGAGCTGCGGTAACTGGATGAATCTTCCGGCAGCCAATTCTGGAGAGGGACCGAGGGCAACACGCTGGTGCAGGTGCGGGTGAGTCTGGGAGAACACTTCAGAGAAAAGGGTGCAGGGAGAGACTTTCCAGTTGTAGGCTCTTGCCGGATAAAGGGAGACGGGGAGAGAGCAAGGTGGCACATATCAGAAAGAAAATAAGCCGCAGGACTGAGGGGACAGTATAATTGAAAGATTCTTAAAAAGGAAAAAACGGGACTAACTATTGAACTGTGGATAGAAGTCAGGCTACAAGTCCTGCACAATTAGCCCAGAACTATATGTTACCAAGCCAGAAGGAAAACTACTTATTGAATAGAAAAACCCTGGCTATATGCTTATGTTTTGTTTTTGTTTTTTATTTTCTTTGCTCCCTCTTACTGTGTGCCCTTTTCTTCTTTGGTTCTTGATTTAACCCATTTGAGATAAGAGCTAGAAATCGAATTTAAAAGGGAGAGGAAAAGGAAAAAGAAAAAGGGAGGAATTAAGGCTATATAGCTCAATGCAAGTAGTTTTGAATAATTGCGGTTAAGGATTTAGATATCTATACTATATGTTGATTTACTAGATAAGATGACATTCTCTACTCTGCTTGAATTTAACTATGTTACTCTGAGCTAGAGAAATCTGTTTGGCCTTTTGACTGAACAAATCTTTAAGGTGTCTTATTAATGAATACTTACTGGTTTATAAACTCAAAATTCTTAGAATCCTTTCTGTCTCTCAACAGAAACATAGTAGCGTGTTATATAATTGACACAAAATTGCTTACTGGGAAAGAGTTAAGTGTATTTATCATTTAATACTGTATTCTGTGCAAAGTGCAAAAGGTGCTAAAAAATAACAAGGGTAATTGTATATCTTGGGGTGATCAGTGAACTACTAACATAACCCTAAATTACCTAATTGGAAAGAGGCCATAAGTCTTGCACAACTAGCCCAGAATTATATGGTACCAAGCCAGAAGGAAAACTACCTATTGATTAGAAAAACCCTGGCTATATGCTGGTGTTTTTTTTTTTTTTGTTTTTTTTTTGTTGTGCTCCTTCTTACTGTGTGCCCTTTCCTTCTTTGTTTCTTGATTTAATCCATTTCAGATAAGAGCTAGAAATTGAACTTAAAAAAAGGAAAGAGAGGAAAGGGAAGAGAAACTAAGGATATCTGGCTCAATGCAATTAATTTTGAATAATTGTGGTTAAAGATTTAGATATCTATATTATATGATGATTTACTAGATAAGATGACATTCTCTACTCTTCTTGAATTTAATCATGTTACTTTGAGTTAGAGAAACCTGTCTGGCCCTCTGACTGAACAAATCTCTAAGGTGCCTTAGTAACGTTAAGCAAATACTTACTGGTGCATAAACTGAAAATTCTTAGAATCCTTTCTGTCTCTCAACAGAAACATAGTAGCTTGTTATATAATTGACACAAAATTGTTTATTGAGAAAGAGTTAAGTGTATTTATCATTTAATACGGTACTCTGCGCAAACTGCAAAAGGTTCTAAAAAATAACAAGGATAATTGTATATCTTGGGGTGACCAGTGAATTACTAACACAATCCTAAATTACCTAATTGGAAAGAGCTGATTACTCCAAATATTCACAAGGCCAGGTGAGAATAGGAGGCTGACTTTCTGTCTTGAACACTCTCTAGGAATGTAAAAATAATCACTAAAGGCTAATCCGGCAACTTAAGTTATAGAAGTGAAGAGGGCAAAGTTGCAATTAAAGGAAAACTACCAGAGGCTTAACTACAAACTATTTTTCCTCAATAAATGAAAAACTAGCCCTATAGAAGGGAGATTAGCACAATAGCCTTGGAGTTCAATTAATTAAAGAGCATAAGGCCATACGATTTACACTAGAGAAAATTAGAAGGATCTCCCATAAAGGAGATAGCTGTCTGGCTTGATAAGAATTCCCACTGTCCTCCGCCGTGCCGAGGGGGGAAGAAGAAAAAACACTGCACTTTTTCCTTTTTTCCCTTTTTTTTTTTTTCTCTCTCTGCCCATAAGCACAAACTATCACTCATCACTAAGATTAATTCTTTAACTGTTTTATCACCCCACACTTATAAACTCATCTGATTCACCTTTTCACTCACTCACTCACTCCCCTCTTTTCCCCTCCCCCCCCTTTTTTTTTTTTTTTTTTTTTTTTTTTTTTCTCCTTTATCACTAATACACCACATAGTCTCACTAATCTCCACCTATACACATGGATAAATACCTTCACAATCACTCGAAAAATTCCCCCCCAGCGATGGCAGGAAGACAGAGAGATAAAAAAACAAAGCAATTTATGAAACTTCAACAGAAGTACAGACACCTTGTACAAATCCATTCCCAGGCGAGTCACTAGACATCCAAACCATTGTTAGTAAGATCTCTGATGCCCTAGCTCCTAAATTTGAGGCTCTGAAAATAGAGATTAAGCAAGATATAGCATCTCTGACAAATGAGGTAAAACAATTCTCTCATAGACTCTCTGAAGCGGAGCAAAGGATTTCAGATTTAGAGGATACCAACATGACCTATAAAAATAACCTTGATATTTTAAATACAACAGTTTCCAAAATGCAGAGTAAAATAGAAGATCTGGAGAACAGATCTCGAAGGAATAATTTGAGGATCATTGGAGTCCCCGAGGAAAAACAATATGAGAATCTAGATAAACTACTTACGGAGACATTACCTAGATTACTGCAAATTCCAGATTCCTTCCCTAAGATAGTAATTGAAAGGGTCCATAGGATAGGCGCACCTTCACTAAATAAAGACAACTCGAGACCAAGGCCTATAATCGCTAAGGTTCTGAACTTTCAGCATAAAGTCGCAATTCTCCAAGCATTCCGTAAGCATCAACCTATTTTCCTAGGTGATGTAAAAATTCTTATTTTCCAGGACTACTCAGCAGAAGTAGCATCAAGAAGAAGGGAGATTGCCCCAATATGCTCGAGGTTCATAAACCAAGGCATACGCGCAACCTTACTCTATCCAGCAAAATTAAAAATACAGAGGGAGGGAAACACATTTTATTATGACTCGGCACAAGATGCAGTTAAATTTTTTGAGGAGATATTTCCCTCGGGTAAAGGCTAAAAGACAAGTACAACAATATAGTTAGGTTGATATCATAAGCACTGTACAATGATCAGAATACCAGAAAATCAAGAGAAGAGGGGAAGTTGGGGTAAACTCCCCCCAGCAGCTTGCTTGGAATGGGATAATGTTTTATGTTTAATTGTGATTGTGTGTTTTTCGTGGGGGGGGGGGTTTGTTTTGTTTTGGTGTTTTGTTTTGTTTTGTTTTGTTTTTGTTTTTGTTTTTTTCCTTTTCCCCCAATACCTCAATATTTTTTAAATTCATATGGCTATTGATAATAAATTTAAATTAATTTCCTGGAATATAGGAGGCCTTACCTCACCCATTAAACGAAAGGCAATATTAACTTTTCTGAGGAAGAATTATGCTGATCTGGCCTTCCTTCAAGAAACTCATTTAAAAGCTGAAGAGGTGCTTAAATTAAAAGCCTCTTGGGTTAAAGAGGTAATATTTTCTGCCTCCTCTAACAGAAAGAGCGGAGTGGCAATCCTCCTGGGGAAAAAACTCTGCTATGAGATTATACAGGTAGACACAGATCAAGAAGGAAGGTACATTATTGCAAAGATTAAAATTAATAAAATTCTCTTTACTTTGTGTAATGTTTATGCCCCAAACGTTTTTAACTCTTCCTTTTGGGACATTCTTCAAAACAGGCTTATGTTATGTGCAGCAGGCTACCTAGTTCTTGGTGGTGATTTTAATATGGCCCCAAAGCATCCTCTAGATAGACTCAGGCAAAGCTCCTACACTATAAAAACTAAAAGAGATCATCTGGAAACAAAGCTATTCAATAAAATTTCACATAATTTAAAGATTACTGACATATGGAGACTGAAAAATCCTGAAGCCAGAGATTTTACTTGCCACTCAAGGGCCCATAAATCGCTATCACGGATAGATCTGTTTTTGCTCGATGATAGGCTTTCTAGCTCTAACATAATTGCAGAAATCTTTCCAATCACTATTTCGGACCATGCGCCAATCTCTCTGCAGTTTCAGTTAAGCCCCACCTCTTTAAGAAATACGGGCTTTCGGTTTCCTCACTATTTAGCCACAGATAACAAGTTCAAAAATTGGCTCATAGCCAAATATCGTGAATTTTCATTATTTAATCGTGAATACATTACTAAACCGGCTATCTTTTGGGAGTCAGCTAAGGCGGTCCTGCGAGGCGAAATTCTAGCGTACACTATAGCAAGGACAAAAAAACTTAAGGTAAGAGAAAAAGAACTACTGAAATCAGTTACAAATACTTATAATCATTATATACTACTGAAATCATCTGAGAACTGGAGGAAGTATACAACTGCATTGCGTGAAAGAGATTCATTCCTTCTCTACCAATCATCCCAGAAAGACCTAAAGATGCAGGCAAAATTGTATCGCTTTGGGAGCAAAACTGGGAAGCTTCTTGCGAATCTGGTTAGTCGCGACAGGGCCTCTCCCTTAATAAGTTCACTTCGCCATGAAGGCAAAATTTATAAGACAGCCAAAGAAATCCTCGATATCTTTACTGAATATTTTAAATCCATATATGCACATAAGATTTCTGATTTTAAACAAAGGGAGGAATTCTGGGGGGAAACGCATTTTCCAAAGTTAACTTCTCAAATACTGGAACAGATCTGTGCCCCGATAACAGAGATTGAAGTATCCGCTTCAATAAAGAAGCTCACTCTTAATAAAACCCCGGGACCAGATGCCCTTCCAAATGAATTTTATAAGATCCTAGTGCCAGAAATAATACCCCACTTAACTTCACTTTTTAACGATCTCTACATCAAAGGTAACACCCCCTCCCCTGATTTTGTGGCTTCATTCACTTCCCTTGTTCTTAAACAGGGTAAAGATCCAGCTGAAAAAGAGTCTTACAGACCAATCGCGCTTCTCAACACGGATTACAAACTTTTGTCATCAATACTAGCATATAGGCTTCAATCTCATCTGCCTAGTATCATACACGAGGATCAAGCTGGTTTCCTGAAGAAACGCAACTCCTCAGCTAAAATAAGGGAAGTGTTTCTGGTAATAGACTATTTCAAATCAGGGGAGGGGCAGCGAGAGGTGGCTAGAGAGGGTACCCCTGACCTGGCAATTTTATCAATAGATGCAGGCAAGGCATTTGACTCGGTTCATCATGATCATATAGCATTTACCTTACAACAATTTGGATTGTCAGGTCATTTTCTGACTTTTTTTAATAATCTATATAAGAATGCTTACACGAAAATAATAGTTAATGGCTCCCTCACTCAGGCCATAAAATTAGAAAAGGGTACGAGGCAGGGGTGCCCTCTCTCTCCGCTTCTCTTTGATCTAGCTATCGAACCTCTTGCTAATCAAATTCGTCAGCAAATTGAAGGGATCAAGATCAATAGAAAAGTCTTGCATACTGCACTTTACGCTGACGACGTATTAATATATATGTCAAATACACAAAGAAACATTCCAAAACTCCTCTCTATAATTGAAAAATTTGGATCTTTCTCAGGATACTCTGTCAATTCTTCAAAGTCAGAACTTCTTTGGATTAAACAAACCCAAAATTCACCTATATCTACCCCTTTTAAAATTGTTCAGGATTCTTTTAAATACTTAGGTATCTGGATATCGGCTAATCCGGACAATTGGTACTCATTGAATATACTTCCAGTGTTAGTTAGCGTTAAAGAAGCGCTAAAAAACTGGCAAAATCTCCCACTATCAATGTCGGGCCGCATAGCTTTGTACAAAATGTCTCTCCTCCCCAGAATTCTTTATGTCCTTCAGAATACTCCCTTGCTTCTTAAAACAAAAGATGTTACTTCATTTAATTCTGCCTTACGAGTATTTATCTGGCAGAAGAGAAGACCCAGAATCTCGTTAGCTAGATTAGCTGTACCGAGAGATCAGGGAGGACTTTCTCTACCGGATCTTCGTCTATATAATCAAGTATTTCTCGCACGAATCATGGTAGACTGGCTTTCTAACAGTAATTATATTACAAGCGGGGAACTAGAGAGTAACATGATACATCCCTACTCATTAGTAGCACTGACTCATTGTAATAGTAAAATAATCCCTATTGAAATAAAGAAGATGAGCTCCATCTATAATCCACTCTCCACTTGGAGAAAGATTGGCTCGGTTCTTCACATAAATACTGAAGTCTCAAGACATCTCCCAATATTGAATAATCCCCAGTTTGTAGCAGGCGTACAGTCAGCTGTATTCTCCAAATGGGCATCACTAGGCCTGGTAAGACTGGAACAAGTATTAGATTTCGAGAGGAGATGCATTAAGTCTTTTGATTCTCTCAAACAGGAGTTTGCTATTCCTAATAATAATTTCTTTGCATATTTGCAGGTGAGACATTTTGCTCTCAAGCAGATCACTGACTACGGATGGGAATGGTCTCTGGGAGACTTAGAAAAGTGGCTGATATTATTTAAAAACGGGCTCACATCAATCTCTTACATCTATCAAATTTTGTCTGCTCTTAAAGGCCCTGATGTTTTGGAGAAACTCTACTATAGATGGTCCCCTCTGCTCCAACAGGACTCTTTGGACCCAGCTCTTCTCACTTTTTCGATTCAGGAAACTCTCCGGGTTACTCTCTCAGCTACGTGGAGGGAGTCACACTTAAGACTTCTCCACATGACTTACTTCACTCCTGAGAAAGGCGCTAAATGTAGGAATTTGGGGTTCAATAAATGCCCCAAATGTTCATATCCATCCGCTGGCCTGATGCACATGATTTGGGACTGCCCAAAAATTCACAACTTCTGGTTAAAAGTTCAATTTTGGCTTAATAACATAGTCAAGGTCCCTTCCTTCACATTTTCCCCCAGGAGGATAGTATTCTTTGCTGATGACCCCACGCCACCATACCATATTAGTAAAATTATAAGTATGGCTATCCTCGCGGTTAGATATTTGATTTTAAAGAAATGGAAATTAAAAGCCATCCCGAGCTTAACTGAGGTCAAAAATTGTTTAAAAAAGCAATGTATCATTGAGCAATTGGATACTAACTTGCAAAAAGATCAAGATATAAAGAATTTCTTTTCCAAATGGTCACAATTTATCAAAGCACTTCCTTCCAGTGAGATTGAATACATAATTTATCCTTTTAAGGATAGTGAACTTGTTTTACTAGGAATATGGTAAATTCTAAGCATACCTTATCGCCGGGGTTTCCTCGGAAGTTGAAATTAGACTACCCTCCCCTCCCTTTCTCGTATAAATTGGGGTTTTGTTTTTTTTTTGTTTTCGTTTTTTGTTTGTTTTTTATGTTTTTTTTTTTTCTTTCTTTGTGTGTTTTGTTTTGTTTCGTTTTTATGTTTCTTGTTTTTTGTCGTGTCGTTTTTTTTGTCTGTGTTAGCGTCTTATCTTCGTAGAATCATTGACCCCTCTGTTTGTAGCTGTGATTTATTCTATCTGACTTTGAAAACCAACTTGATGGCAGCTGTTTGTTTAAAAAACAAGAAAAACCTTTTCTTTTGGTCTCCAGTAAGGGGTTAACAAGACGAGTTTAGGTTTCATTTTAGGGTACAATCCTATGCTTTGCCAGAACTAGAGATGGATCTATTCTGGCTCAAATATTCCTGTTCTGTTTTAGGGGAGAGGTTACTATGAACTATCTATATACTTACAGCGAGACCTGGATTAAGGTCTTTCATTTTGTTCTTTATTGTTTTCTCATTGGTCTGATTTTAAAAGCTTGATTATAGCGTATCCCCTAATATGTAATCACTGCTCTAAACCTTATTCCTTTTCTTTCTGTACCCCCATATGGATTACCAATAAAAAAAAATTATTATAAAATTGCATGCTCTATCTGAATCATGAAAGTGCATTTCAATTTTGAATAAAAACATTTTTTCAATATACTTTTTTTTAGCAACAATGTTTCTAAACATCTATCAACATTTCAGCTGCATACCCACATATGTTGCATGTACACAAGTATTCCGTTCAGAGAGTCAGTGTTGGCTTGTATGATCCAAATTAAGCTTTGTGATGCTACTGACAGTTTTAGATTGTACTAGAAGCATTGTTACAGATATATTGCAAACATGTTTATACTTAAAAATGAAATGCACTCATGCACATTTCTGATATGATTAACACATTCCCTTAACTCTTTAACTGCTAAGCCATTTTCACCACCTATCCCGAGTTGTTTTGGATTTTTGCTGCTCACATTTAAGCCCCGCTGTAGGTCATTTTTAGTGAGAATCACACACAAGTCATAGGTTGTTTTTTTTTCAGCAGACCATCATGACGTGTATTAAAAATATATATATTTGTATTTAAATGTTAATAAACTAGGTTGTAAAAAATAGTGTGTGTGTTTGTTTATTTGTTTGTTTTTTCTAATCTTTGTTGTATAAAGAAGAGGGGGTTATCCACATATAAAAAATGCCCTTTGGGTATATAGATATATACAAATGTTCTGCTTATAGAGGCTCCCAAGAGCCTCTGCTCAAATAAATGTACAATTATTCACTCTGATCACTTGGCTATTCAAAGCTAAATAGGGGCATATTTATTTATTTTTTTAAAAAGGGAGTTTCTGAACTTTTTATCTGACGAGCTGTTACAATTCCATAGAGACCCTATGTACGGGTTTCTAGGGCATAAGGGAGTTGAGATTGATCTGATTGAATATTTACTCCTTTCATCCAGACCAGCTCCCTCTGCAGCATCCTCACACTTACAGGTTTCCGGGGCCTGGTGAAGTCACCACGCCCAGGTGATGCCAGACCACTAGATCACCAGGGATAATCTGGTAAGTACAGGGGGGCAAAATGTGCTCCAAAAGTGCCACCCCCTAAGCAACACATGGTTGTCATCCACACTAAAAGCATTGTGCAGATGACGGTGAAGGGCGGTGAAGTACAGAAGTGTTTTGTTGGGTAAATATTAAAGATATTTGTTTCCTCAAAGCAAAGGTTTGATACATAAGTGGGAAATCTCACCCACCAGCACTATTGTCGTGACACTACGTTATGCACTATAGCACATATTTAGTTTCCCCACAATTTTGATCTAGTTCCTTAACCCTCCCCATTAACTTTACCAATTGCAAAGTCTTCTCCACTCACCTCCTCCTTCTCAGCGCTCTGCAGGTCTCTCCATTCCTCAATAGGTTGTCCTAAATCTACAGTGTTCATTGCAACCTTGACTTCCCCGATGATGTCATGTTTGGAAAATCTGTCAAAGTCGTAGATGGACATGCAAAGGGTTTTCCCCCCAAGTTCCTGATATGGAATCTAAGGTTGCAGGATAAAAATATCTTTATCATTATTAGAATTTTAAAAGGGGGTGTAAATACACCATGTCTTATAATATTATTACATTATAAGGCTGAATGTGATCATTAAAACAAGGTTGGCTATTTGCATTTCAGAAATTCTTGTAATAGAGCAAATCAGTGAAAACATAAATACATTTGTGAACATGAATACCAAAAACAACATAAAGAAGATACCATTGTTCAGGAAGAAAGCTTGGTGTCCTGAAAACCTGCTTTTCCTCTCAACGACTAAGGGCTCGCTTCCATTGAGTCGTAATTCAGTTTGCGTGCACACGCAAACCGATAAATATACTGTTGAAAGTAATATCGTTTATCTACTGTTTCCAATGGCGCGTTATACCTCAATATCGGCAGCCGGACTTTGGCTGCTGAAAAGATCTTTGCGTCCCATAGAAAGTAATAGAAGCCGTTAATCGATAAATTATACCAGGTTTCCAATGAAAGCGCTAACCGTTAATACACTGTCGGAGGCTGTCGATACATTGAGAAATATTACACCCAGCTCAACTAGGTGTAAAAGAGGAAAATTGTGCTTTTTGAGACCTATTTTCTATTGAAATTATAAAACTTGTAAATAATGCAAGTGTTTTAATGTAGAAATAAAGTGTTATAAGTAATATTTATTGTTGTCTCATGTATAGAAATAGTTGAACTTATATTCTAATAGAAATATCAGTATCTATTTAAATATAATAATATATGCAAGAACATATCTACAGAATGCAAACTAGACCTATGCCTAGGGCAGCAATAAATATTACTTATATTTATGAAGTGGTAAATATAATTATATTAGAAAATAGTATTTGATTATTAAAAATATGGATAAGTGTATCTTTATTTTTCTTGAGAGGTGATCACCGGTAAGGAGCACGGACGTTAAACGTAAATTCTATAGCATAAGGTCGGGTTACCTTAGCAACTAATTGATTTTCAAGAAATCCGACATCAGATGGAAGCGTTAACACAACGTTAACTTACAGCTACACGAAAAGAGCGACTGCACGCTATCTGTAAAATATTTCAATGGAAACCTGGTACTAAAATGGAGCCGTAAATTACTTTTAGCTGTTGGCCGCTTCGGTAGCTTACGGCTCCATTTTTTAACGACTCAATGGAAGCGAGCCCTTAGGGTGCCAACATTTTTGTTTTTCCTTTTATTTTATTTTTATTACAAATGTATTTATGCTTTACAATAATACAGACAAACAGAGTAATATAGTTTATGCTGGAAAATATACACTTGATCAATTGAAACAGTGCTCACGTTTTCTTTTTTTGCTGCAGCTACAGAAAATGGATTTGCCAAGCCAAAAGTCCAATCAAAATACAAAGGTTTTCCAGGCTCTTATTTGAAAATGCCCTTCAATTCTACATTTTGACCCCTGTCCAACCAAATAATAAATGCTGTTTTAATATAAATGGCTGGAAAATGTCTGTATTTTAGTTGAATAGAAACTTAACGCCTGCCTAAAAAAATACATACACCCGATGACTAAAATCAAAATGTCCCTACAGAGGCTTTTATTTGAGTCTATTCTTCAACTTGTACATCAACAGCACATATATATTTTGTAGTATAATGAAGTTTCTGACAATTAAAGGCATTTTTTTTTTATAAATCAAGCTATCATGTCACTAATGATAATCCCAAACCTTGAAAGTGAAAGTCTCGTTGAAGATGGGGTTGAGTGTTTTCCGATGAACTTTAGTCTCATACTTCTTCTTTTTGTCTGGTAGGAAGAAAATTTTAACATAGGGATCTGATGTGCCGCCAATGTCCAAAGCAGGTAGTTCTGTAGCCTGAATAACCCCCACTTGTATCTGTTAGTAAGAGAAACAGAAATAAAGCATATAGTAAGAAAGAAACAAAAGACAGAGGTAAGAATAAAAAAGATGACCTCCCTTGCACCCCCCCTTTTTTTTCTTCTCCCACTTTTCTCCTCCTTGTTCCTCAAGAGTCTTTTTTCTCTTCTCTTACATTTCATCTCTTCTCTTTCTCCCCATCTAGACAATTATGGTTTGCTGAATGTTTCTTATTTGCCAACTTTAGTTTGAATTTCAAAATTGTTGTTTATACTGGTCACGTGCGGTTTGTCCCGTTTTTGTTTTTTCTTAAGGACTTTTAAACAACAGTGGCATTATTAGTTCTCACAACAAATATATATATCTTTGTTACTAAACGTATCTTTGAAGTTCCTACTACAATTATCATCTGTTTTATGTAACAGATTATATATCTTATCAACCGTCTCTGTTTTCCTTTTAAATGCGAATCAAGACAAATAAAAGAAATAAATAAAAAAAAGATGATGTGACAAAAGGTATTTAAAGGGATAGTAAACCCAAAAATTTTCTTTTATGATTTGGATAGAACACACAATTTTAAACATCTTTCAAATTTACTTTTATTATCAACTTTCCTTCATTCTCTTGTGATCCATTACTGAAGCAACAGCATTGCACTGCTAGCAGCTAGCTGAACACATCTAGTTAGCCAATCACAAGAGACAAATGTGTGCAGGCACCAATTAGCAGCAGCTCCCACTAGTGTAGGATATGTGCGTATTATTTTTCAACAAGAGATACCAAGAGAAAAAAGCATATTTGAAAATAGAAGTGAATTTAAAAGTGTCTTAAAATGACATGCTCTACCCGAATCATGCTAGTTTAATTTTGACTTTCCTATCCCTTTAACACAATTAAAAAAATTGTGCATTCAAAGGGATAGGAAAGTCAAAATTAACCTTGCATGATTCAGACAGAGTACGTCATTTTAAGACACTAAATTCAAATATGCTATGTTCTTTTGTTATCCTTTGTTGAGAAATAATATGCACATATCCTACACTAGTGGGAGCTAGCTGCTGATTGGTGCCCGCATACATTTGTCTCTTTTGATTGGTTAACTAGATGTGTTCCTCTCACATCAGCAAAGGATAACTAGAGAATAAAGCAAATTTGATAATAGAAATAAACTGGAAAGTTGCTTTAAAATTGTATGTTCTATCCAAATCTTGAAAGAACATTTGTGAATTTCCTGTCCCTTTAAAAAGAGATATGGTTATTCAAAGCAGATGTGAAAATGAAATGTATAGAAGTTCAGTTAAACCGTTTGTCAAGAATTAGAAATAGTTGAGAAAATAAGGTTGGAGAAGTGAAAGTTTGGTATCTTAGAGACATTTGCGCCTCTGCACAGGGTACAACTTTTTGTTACCTGGTTATTTTGAAAATCATAGTCTAGAGAGAACTGCAGCTTTCCAAGTTTCTCCTCTTCCTTCTCTTCCTCTTCTTTTTCCTCTCCTTCCGTCAATCCCCCTTCTGCATCGTCATCATCATCCTACAGCATCTGCAAGAGAAGAGGCCATTTATTTCTCCAGTTTTTCTTAAATCTCATGTTCTCCGTTTCCCAGTTCTAGGGGAGCTGAGCAAATGTGTATCCTTGATGGTCAGATATGGAGGTCTATTTATCAAAGGTCTGTCGGACCTTATCCGACAGTGCGGATCAGGTCCGACAAACCTCGCTGAATGCGGAGAGCAATACGCTCTCTGTATTCAGCATTGCACCAGCAGCTCTTGTAAGCTGCTGGTGCAACGCCACCACCTGCAGATTTGCGGCCAATCGACCTCCAGCAGGGGGGTGTCAATCAACCAGATCGTAATCGGGTTGAATTGTGGTGATCTCTGTCCGCCTCATCAGAGCAGTCGGACAGGTTATGGAGCAGCGATCTTTAGACCGCTGCTCCATAACTTGTGTTTCTGGCGAGTCTGAAGACTCGCCAGAAACACGGGCCCTCAAGCTACAATTCAGAGCTTGATAGATAGGCTCCATGGTCTATGTCCTAGAACTCTATTTATGTTATGTATTTTATGAACTTATAAGACTCATGGCTTTTTAAATGATGTATGACGTGGCATATTCAGTTCATATAATACAAGTTGTACAATTCATTTACACACCCAGAGTATAAGAATTAATGAACTAATATTAATTGCTAATTCATTTCAGGATTCCAGGTGGACATACACACAATATTGTCAATTGTCTGATTTTAAATCCATTTAAACATGGATACACACATTTTAAAGGGACACTGAACCCAAATTTTTTTCTTTCATGATTCAGATAGAGCATGCAATTTTAAGCAACTTTCTAATTTACTCATATTATCAATTTTTCTTCATTCTCTTGCTATCTTTCTTTGAAAAAGAAGGCATCTAAGCTTTTATTTAGGTTCAGGACTCTGGACAGCAATTTTTTATTGGTGGATGAATTTATCCACCAACCAGCAAGGACAACCCAGGTTGTTCACCAAAAATGGGCCGGCATCTAAACTTACATTCTTGCATTTCAAATAAAGATACCAAGAGAATGAAGAAAATTTGATAATAGGAGTAAATTAGAAAGATGCTTAAAATTTCATGCTCTATCTGAATTACGAAAGAAAATGTTTGGGTTCAGTGTCCCTTTAAGTAAATGTCTTCTCTTGTAAGCTTTAAAAATGATCACCTGGGCAGAAGTTCGTCAGAAAACTATTCACAGACAGCTGTTACTTAAAGGGACATTCCAACCAAAATTGGAATCCACATGAATACATTTCAGTTTTGAATATAAGCATGTTTGTAATATACATGTATTGCAAAAATGGTTCTAGTAAAAGCTATAGCCGTTTCAAACTTGTATTTAAGTATGCACCGTGCACCAGCATTTTAAACACAGCACTTGCTCAGAGAACCTAAGGTGCTTGCACCATCTGGTAAGGACTCTATTTGTTAATTGCTGACATGATACAAACCCCACTGGATCTCTGAGCAGCTGCAGTATTTAAAATAGAATATCTAGCTATGCTTCACGTGCACATGCAGAGAATAATGTTAACACTTAAACAGTGATATATTTTACTAGAAGCCTTTTTCTCCAATGCATGCATATTGCAACTATGTTTCTATTCAAAGGTGTAATTCATCTATGTGCATTTCTGTTTTGACCATAATTTCCCTTTAATAAATGGGCACCAGGATTAGCTGGCATGCTTGATTGGCAAGTAGGCGTTGTCCATGGGTTAAAATGACAGCTAAGTAAATGCATGGAGAATATGCACCAATCCGAGCCTGCTTATGATCACAGATCGTACAATAGGCACATACAATAGGTGTCAAACACTGAGTTAAAAAGGCTAATGCACACATTTAATGCACTTTATTTTGCAGGGATTGTACATCCATTTAGTTTTATGCCTGTTTAATGGAATTCATCAGCAAATGATCAGTTTCTGGCTTCTTCATAGTGATCACATAACCTATTTTGTAACTAGTAGTCTGTAGACACAGTCCAAGACAAACATATTCATATTTATTTCATTTATGCTTAAAGGGATAGAAAGGTCAAAATTTGAATTGAAACTTTTTTTGCAATATCCTTTTTTTTTTCTTTTTTTTTTTTTGCTACTTCTAGCAAAAGGTGTTACTGTTTTTTTAGAGGCATATACACATATGCTGTGTGTACCCCGTTGAGCACCAGCATTCAAACATTACACCTCAGAGATTCAGAGGTGGTTTGCAAAGCAGAAATTAAACAATTACTTAAAGGGACAATTTTTTTTGCTTTAAAAGATAGATAATTCCTTTATTAACCATTCCCCAGTTTTGCATAACCAATACTGTTATATTATCTTCTGACAGCCCCCTGATCACATGACTTTGTATTTATTATCTATTAACTTGCAGTTAGTACTGTGTTGTGCTAACGCTTAAATAACTCCTTAGGCGTGAGCACAATGTTATCTATATGACCCACATGAACTAGCTGTCTCCTGTTGTGAAAAGCAAATACAAAAGCAAGTGATTAAGAGGCTGTCAATAAAGACCTTTGAAACAGGCAGATATTTAGAGCTTTAAGTGTTATAAGGTATATTAATCTAACAATGTTGGTTGTGCAAATACAATGCAATACACACCACCGCAAGTTCTCACAGCAAGCATAGTGTTTGAATCCTGGAAGCATATGCGTGTATGCTGCTGAAACAGTATTTTTGCTAAGGGAAGTATATATATATATATATATATATATATATATATATATATATATATATATATATATATATATACATACATATACACACATACATATATATATATACATACACACACGTATACATATACAGTACTGTGCAAAAGTCATAGGCCACCATTAGTGTTGTTTTAGCAATGGTAAAATTACCATATATAATTAGTTCTCAGTCTCTTTATTAGAATATAACCAGAAAATAAAGGATATTTATATGCAGTATTAAAAATATAGAAATCAGAAAAAAACTGATTCTATAGGCTAAAGTGGCAAGCATTTAGTGTGACATCCAAACCGCTTGAGGTCCCGTGCTAGCTGAACACGCCACCGAAAATGCAGGAAATCCTGTGGTGTTAGAAAACAGTCGAGGGGGTACACGCCTGTAAGGGGCCGGTTCCGCCGCAAAAAAAGTATATAGAAGATAGGAATGGCTGCACATAACAGGCACAGTAGATAAAATATAACTTTTAATACTGCAGGTTAAAAAGATAGGTACATGGAGGCAACGTAAACAAAAGTCTTTAGTGTAACCTCCCCTTACACTTGAGCATTAGCAGGAACCTGGCTCTTTTAAATCTAAATGGAATGGAGCCCTAATACGGTCATTGATAACACCTGTAATTGTCCTACTATTTCATGTCAAAATGACTGCTGTGAAAAAGGTCTATTAGACAGGTTTGTGCAAGACATGCTTGAGCATTACATACACATGTGGTATGAGTTTAATTCATTGGAAGCTTATAA
>NC_069501.1:515604915-515699915 GCF_027579735.1 Bombina bombina | reverse complement strand
AGGAACACCTCCAATAGTGAGTCCAGCTCACAAAAGACCCAAATTGGCCCAAACAGGGATTTATACCAAGCGAAACCCAGGATAAGACAGACAGAAAAGTCATCTATCCAACATCCTGCAAGCACTGAAATGCAATTGAAAGGCAAAGTCCTCCCAGCGTCTGAACATAAAATACTAAAGTATTCAACCATGAAAAAATGTGTAATAGACCCAGGCAAAAAACCCTGAGTTGAGAAAACAGAGTCCATATCAGGACGACACAGAGGGTACTTGCGAGGAAGAAGAAGCAGCCAAGCAAGAAACAGACTGCAAAAGCAACACCCAGACAGAGGGCACGCTCCAGGCAACCTAAGGCGCCAGACCTACACACAGCTCTCTAAAAAAGGGGAACACAAAACCTCAATCGAGGCTCCCCGAGAAAGAGAGTATACACTCAGAGCCTGAAAGAAGAGTAAACCCTCTTCTGAAAATCAATGGAGCAAGTTGAAGGAAAATCTATATCCTAGCAGACTGAGCTAACAGGATAGACTCAACAAAGCTCACACATCCAGAGGAGACTGCAACCTGAACGCAGCGCCTTAGACCGCTCGGCTATCCTGACCTGCAGACCCTACCAGCTGGACCAACAAAGCCTCAGGGATCCAAAACAGGGAGAACAGAAGAATCCCGAAAACTGGTACAGGAACGAGCGTAAGGATAGCACAGCCCACAGAGTACAGGTACAAACCGACTCTAAAACAGACGACTAGGCTGTAGACCCAAGGATCTATACAAAAAAAAGGCCCAACAAGTCTTACTTGGAGCCAACAAAATAATTCCACCTTTCCACCTCCCATCCCGGAGAAGCCCTAAAAAAATCCCCTAAAGAAAGGGTTAAGGCCAGAAGGGCAACAATTGTCTTCAAGGCCCGAAGCCATTGGCCAATGGGAAGATAAATCCCCAACACAGATGTCCTAGAAAAGGACCCCCCTACAAGTAGCTTGCCAAGCAGAGACACAGCCAACCCATTCCACAGGTTACACTGGCAAGCTGACCAAGGGAATGCAACCCTAAGGCGCACCAGAAAATGGACATTCAGCGGCAGCAGCTGGGTACGAACAAACAACCCTTGAGGCGCAAAGCCACAAGCTAACCACTAGGTTGCATGGGCTGCTCTGTTGCAATGAGTAAGAAATACTCTGAAAATCTGGCCAACCATGACCAGGTCAGGTAGATGGAGCAAGGACATAGCCCAAGTTCCCACTACCGTGGAACACCCCGACCAGCCCTGAGATCCAAGATTCCAAAACAACCGAAAACTGGGTCAGGAAAAAAAATAAGCGAAGCCTCAGCAACCGGAAGTCTCAGGGAGAAAAACAGGTCTGGGCACCTAATAGTTCAGGCAAACCTTACCCTAGAACTGAACACCCCAACTGGTCAAAAAGCACACATGGGATATGGTGCGTATCCAGAGAATACGGATAGCGAGAAGAACTTGAAGCCCCAACCAAAGGAAGGAACCACCCCTAGCTAAAGTCCAACGCTCAAAGGAGCAAGGTGAGAAGTCATATGAAGAGACTTCTTAAAGCCTCAGGACAACACAAGGGATACCTTGAGGTAAAAAAAATATCCTTTAAGCAGGGCTAGTCTCCCAATCACCTCCACACAAACAGAGGACACAGGGGAGAGAAAGACGCTAAGCCTTCCCAGCTCCGGGAAACCCAGAGCTAAACAAAGTCCCCCCAGGGAAATACAAAGCAGAGAACAGCGCTAAATGGTAACCAACATACCCCTTGGAGCAGGTAAATACTTTCCGCAATAGGACACAAGGGTAAGCCTCCAATCGAACTGCTGCTGTACACCAATCCGTGAATTTCTCTCTCACGGATAAACAAGAAGGTAGCTGTAGAGACACAAAGGGGACAGCGCAAACTCGACTCAAGGTAGTATTTATTACAATGCAGATAAAGCGCACACATAAAAACACACTTACAAGAAGTGAAACAATCACAGGCCCTCAATAAAATTCCTTAGTAAAGTTCCGGATAGCACTTGGGGCACTCCTGGTTGACGGACAGCGTCTTTGCAGCAAACTGTTACTTCCGGCGTCTATTCAAAAAACGCCCGGGCTTATGGCAACTGCAATTGGAAAACGCCAACGGCTCTTCACCTAGCGTCACTGCTCCTCATCAACGGAAGCCCACAGGATCAAAAAGACTCAACGCGTTTTGCCGGTTGCACACACCGGCTTTCTCAAGAGTGAATGATCCCAGTAGGAGGTAAGTCTTTATTTAAAGGTCCATACTAATTGGCGATTAGCGCCACATGAACAGCCATATTTACATAATTACATAAGCGGAAAACTTCCTTCCTCAAAACATACCTATACTTAAATAAAAACATGTTAAAATCATACAAAATTAATAAATTAAAGGACACTGCAGAGACGATTGGACATTTCGAGGGCCTGGATTGGGAGGGGGACCTTAGATGGGCCACCTATGATGTTTCATCATTATATACAGTGATCCCTCATGAACAAGGGCTAAAGGCAGTGGAGTGGGCGTTCTCGAGGTATGATATACCTGATATTCATTTACAATTTATTCTAAAATCCATTAATTTTATTTTAACCCACAATTATTTTGAATTTGGGGAGAAATATTATTTACAGTTGAGGGGGACGGCTATGGGGACAACTTTTGCCCCCTCTTACGCTAATTTGTTTATGGATCGTTTCGAGAGGTGCCTTATTTGGAAGAATAATCCCTTTGAGACAAATATTGTGAAATACTTTCATTACATTGATGATGTAATTATACTTTGGAAGGGAACAGAGGAATCCCTCATGAAATTTAGTGAATACATCAATAAGAATGATTTCAATCTCAAATTCAGTGGGAACAGTTCTAATAATAAAATAGAATTCTTGGATATAGAGCTGTCGGTAGATAGCAATAGTAATAAAGTGATGGTACGAAACTTTAGGAAACTGGTAGATAGGAATAGTTTTGTAGATGCTGGTAGTGCACATTTGAAAAGCTGGAAGGATAATATCCCTACCAGTCAGTACATCCGCATTAGGCGGAATTGTACTAATATCTCTGATTTTAATGAAGAAGCGAATTATTTAGATCAGAAATTTTTAAGGAAGGGGTACAATAGTGAATTGTTAGATAAGGCGAAAAATAAAGCTTTGGAATGTAACAGGATAGATTTGTTGACTAGTAAGGGAAAAGTGGAACCATTGACAAACTTTAATAATGGCAATAAGAATTTTGGAGAAACTAGATTTATAACTAGATACAATGAGGGGGCGCCTGTAATTACTAAAATACTTAATAAACATTGGAACATTCTAAAGTTAGATCCTATTTTGGGGAAAGAGCTAGGGGAGAAACCCAGAATAACATTTAAGAAAAATAGAAACTTGAAATCTTTCCTAGCACCCAGTAAATTACGCAGTAAGAATAATGCCCCCAAAAAAACTACAGGTGGTGGTTTGTGTAATTGGTTATCGGCCGCTAGGGGCACCTTTAAATGTCATAAACACAATTGTCAGATGTGCTCTCATGTAAGAAAGGGTGACACCTTTTTTAATTTCAATGGGTCAGAACAATTTAATATGCAGTATAGATGTAACTGCCAGACAGTATATTCAGTCTATTTACTATCTTGCAAATGTAACCTGATCTATGTAGGGCGCACTAAAAGAAAAACAAGTAAAAGGTTTAGTGAGCACCTCTATAATATTAAGACAGAATTCGATAAACATAGTGTACCTGTCCACTTTAGTAGTGCCCATGGTGGTAGTTTAGATGGTCTACATATCCAGATCATAGACTGGATACCACCAGGAGTTCCCAATAGACTATTAAAATTAAGACAAAAAGAGACAGAATGGATTTACAGGCTTAAGAGCCTTGCTCCATTAGGTCTCAATATTGATTTGGACGTGCAAGCATTTTTGTAGAAACCTCTTTATAAAAGCTCCCTTTTTATTAGTATGAGGTTGTGTTTAACATGAAGTCAATAGATAACCTGAACCTATCCCTTTAAATGAATTATGATTCTTTCGCTGGATCGGGGGTTTTACAGCCAATGACATCTTTTTAGTTGTACATAATGTGATCTTCTAATATATATACACTTTTTCATTTATCACTATGAATTCATATATTATTGGGATATGACATTCAGTGTAGGTATAGAGATCTGTTTTATGTTTATATATGAAATGTTTTTAATCTTGAACATGACATTTAAAGAATGCTTGTTATGTATAATGTATAACTGGTGTTTGTTTTTAACACATCTTTTTTTACTTAGTAGGATTAATTAATTTTGTATGATTTTAACATGTTTTTATTTAAGTATAGGTATGTTTTGAGGAAGGAAGTTTTCCGCTTATGTAATTATGTAAATATGGCTGTTCATGTGGCGCTAATCGCCAATTAGTATGGACCTTTAAATAAAGACTTACCTCCTACTGGGATCATTCACTCTTGAGAAAGCCGGTGTGTGCAACCGGCGAAACGCGTTGAGTCTTTTTGATCCTGTTGGGCTTCCGTTGATGAGGAGCAGTGACGCTAGGTGAAGAGCCGTTGGCGTTTTCCAATTGCAGTTGCCATAAGCCCGGGCGTTTTTTGAATAGACGCCGGAAGTAACAGTTTGCTGCAAAGACGCTGTCCGTCAACCAGGAGTGCCCCAAGTGCTATCCGGAACTTTACTAAGGAATTTTATTGAGGGCCTGTGATTGTTTCACTTCTTGTAAGTGTGTTTTTATGTGTGCGCTTTATCTGCATTGTAATAAATACTACCTTGAGTCGAGTTTGCGCTGTCCCCTTTGTGCCTCTAAAGTCCCCCCAGGGACCAACCATCATCCTGAAACTCAGATCCCTAAAAGGAGATCCAACTCACCCGGAGACAATGGAAGAAGACCCAAAGGTCTCATAACTCAGACAGAAAGTACACGTCAAAGAGTAAGAGCTGCATTTAGATACACTATAAACAGCTTTCGCGCACACCTTCAAGGTACCAAGGGCGGTAACAGGTTTCAAACTGCATGCTAGACAGCTATCCTGATACAAGCTGTTGGATTAAGCCCAGATTGACAAATTCAGAGCCCTAAAACTGAAGGCCAAAGCACTCCTGTGGTAATGGGGCGCTAAGCCCTCCAACCCTCCCCCGCATAGGGGAGGAAAACTCTAGGTTCTGATGATATCAGATGTCAGATAGAGTGACGCAGCGGAAAACTCCCCTGATCCGGTCATCTATGACTGAAGGCTATAAGGACTGAAACAATCCTTCCCGCCTCACGGACCCACAGGTCCTCTCGAATGCTTAACTGAACATGTGAACTAATGATAACCTGAGAACTCAGCGCTTCTACCAAACTAGCTGAGCAGAACAGCGCCACGTGTCTGAACAGCCGCAAGACCGAACGAACCCAACAGGACCAGCCTGCATTCAGGGTCCTAACCGGCAAGCTGCATAAATCCTCCCTCATAGGGGGAAAAAAGAAAACAGACATTTTTAACATAGGACTAACGTGTCCAAAACAACTTCCGAAGAAGAACAAAGAGTATCGATCCCAGAAGGTTCCCGAAGGAACAAAACCAAATAAAAAAGACATCCCATCGGATACAAATATAATATAAGGCAACCCGGAGGTTAACACCCAAAAAGACACAGGCCTACCCGCAGGACCAGCCAAACGGAGCCCTATCTTCCAAAAACTGGGAAAGATCTCAATCAAATGACAATCAGGAGATTACCTCATCCCCACATGTCTAATGCACCATTCGAATTAGCAGACTGAAAATCCCCATATCTGGTAACAAAAGGGTCATTCAATAACTGAAAAACATGTATGAGCAATACGCAAAGTCGTGCAATCCTGTAACGAAAGGCACAACACTCAGGGACAGTTACACCCACAGGGAACTGTAGAGGCCCTCCCCAAGGTGGTAGGCCCAGGACAATAGGGCACAAGCACATTCTCAAATAAACGTCTGGACTCTGCAGATGAACAATTGTCAACATTATGTGGAAGCAAAAACGTGCTGCAACCTCTGGGGGGAACACGCCACCCTGCATGGAGGAATCAGAAACTGGGTTACCCGCATGTGTAGAAGTATGAATTGGTAGGGAACTCGCCTCTCGGAGGACAGGACCCCCAGAGGCGGATGGCTCAGTTGTCCCTTGATTCTCCAAGCCCGAGGAACCAGGCACTCTAAAATGGCATACGGAACAAAACTAGTTGACATGTGTCAACAAGGCCAGTCCGGGTTCATCACCGGACACAGAATCTGAATCTGAAATCAAAATAGTGTTAGTATCAGAATCCTCTGAATCTGAAATTAGCACAGTCTCAGCATCAGAATCCTCAATAACTGGTAAAGGATATATAAATATGGACTAAAGTAGCAAAACACTCACCACCTCCTATGACCAGACCCCTACGGACTAGAATATTTCCTTCGCCACACGGTCGGGAATGCGGAAATGGAAAATGGAACGTAATCACGCCCGACACAAGGTGAACCGTACAGTTCAAAAAAGCGCGCCCAACCACGAGCCCGTAAACATCACACATAAGCAGGTTGAATCACATAACAAACATGATTATAAACCCCCCTGTTCAATAGCCCCCCTCAGGAGATATTAATCCTCGATTCCAAGATACTAAAAGAGACTTACTGAGACCCTCATGATAAGATAGACCAGCAAGGTGGTAGCCTTCAAATTACAGTACATTTAGAAAAAAAGTAAAATTAAACGATCTTACCGGAGTCTATGCGGTGGAACAGGAACACAGTCTTTCAAGTGTGACGGATAGTAGCATCGCCTTCGCCATGGACTTGAGAGAAGAAAGCAGGCAGTGGAGCGAAGTTCGACAACGCCGATTGCTTGAGGAATTGTTAATATGAGTCGGGATGGATTAGCAGAAAGAAACTTCCTGCATCTCCGGACTCTAACTTTCATCCAAGCCCTCACTAATAAACTGACAGGACTACTTAAAACTCCTGTCCCATGCCGAAGAGTACTACCCTCCATAAGAGACAAAAACATTTTTTAAAAATTCTGACACTTCTCTGCCAACTTCCTGGGACGAAAGGCAAAGAATGACTGGGGTATGAGGGAAGTGAGAGGAGTATTTAAGCCTTTGGCTGGGGTGTCTTTGCCACCTCCTAGTGGCCAGGTTCTTAATTCCCAAAAGTAATTAATGCAGCTGTGGACTTTTTCCATTTAAGAAAAAAAAATACAAAAAAATTATGTATATATATATATATATATATATATATATATATATATATATATACATATATATATATATATATACACACACACACAGTTGTATGCAAAAGTTTAGGCACCCCTGACAATTTCCATGATTTTCATTTATAAATAATTGGGTATTCGGATCAGCAATTTCACTTTGATCTATTAAATAACTGAAGGAAACAGTAATATTTCAGTAGTGAAATGAGGTTTATTGGATTAATAGAAAATGTGCAATATGCATCAAAACGAAATTAGACAGGAGCATAAATTTGGGCACCCTTGTCATTTTGTTGATTTGAATACCTGTAATTACCTAGCACTGATTAATTGGAACACACAATTGGTTTGGTGAGCCCATTAAGCCTTGAACTTCATATACAGGTGCATCCAATCATGAGAAAAGGTATTTAAAGGGACACTGAACCCAATTTTTTTCTTTCATAATTCAGATAGAGCATGATATTTTAAGCAGCTTTCTAATTTACTCCTATTATAAATTTTTCTTTATTCTCTTGGTATCTTTATTTGAAATGCAAGAATGTAAGTTTAGATGCTGGCCCATTTTTGGTGAACAACCTGGGTTGCCCTTGGTGATTGATAGATAAATTCATCCACCAATAAAAAAGAGCTGTCCAGAGTCTGAACAAAAAAAAGCTTAGATGCCTTCTTTTTCAAATGAAGATAGCAAGAGAACGAAGAAAAATTGATCATAGGAGTAAATTAGAAAGTTGCTTAACCCCTTAGTGACCAGAGCACTTTTCCATTTGTTGACCGTTTGGGACCAAGGCTATTTTTACATTTCTGCGGTGTTTGTGTTTAGCTGTAATTTTCCTCTTACTCATTTACTGTACCCACACATATTATATACCATTTTTCTCGCCATTAAATGGACTTTCTAAAGATACCATTATTTTCATCATATCTTATAATTTACTATTAAAAGAATTATAAAATATGAGGAAAAAATGGAAATTTTTTTTTTTTTTTCAAACTTTGACCCCAAAAATCTGTTGCACATCTACAACCACCAAAAAACACCCATGCTAAATAGTTTCTAAATTTTGTCCTGAGTTTAGAAATACCCAATGTTTACATGTTCTTTGCTTTTTTTGCAAGTTATAGGGCACTAAATAAAAGTAGCACTTTGCTATTTCCAAACCACTTTTTTTCAAAATTAGCGCTAGTTACATTGGGACACTGATATCTGTCAGGAATCCCTGAATATCCTTTAACATGTATATATATATTTTTAGAAGACATCCCAAAGTATTGATCTAGGCCCATTTTGGTATATTTCATGCCACCATTTCACCGCCAAATGCGATCAAAAAAAAAAAAATGTTCACTTTTTCACAAATTTTTTCACAAACTTTAGGTTTCTCACTGAAATTATTTACAAACAGCTTGTGCAATTATTGCACAAATGGTTTTAAATGCTTCTCTGGGATCCCCTTTGTTCAGAAATAGCAGACATATATGGCTTTTACGTTGCTTTTTGGTAATTAGAAGGCCGCTAAATGCCACTGCGCACCACAAGTGTATTATGCGCAGCAGTGAAGGGGTTAATTAGGAAGCATGTAGGGTTAATTTTAGCTTTAGTGTAGTGTAGTAAACAACCCCAAGTATTGATCTAGGCCCATTTTGGTATATTTCATGCCACCATTTCACCGCCAAATGCGATCAAATTAAAAAAAACTTTAAATATTTCACAATTTTAGGTTTCTCACTGAAATTATTTACAAACAGCTTGTGCAATTATGGCACAAATTGTTGTAAATGCTTCTCTGGTATCCCCTTTGTTCAGAAATAGCAGACATATATGGCTTTGGTGTTGCTTTTTGGTAGTTAGAAGGTCGCTAAATGCCGCTGCGCATCACACGTATATTATGTCTAGCAGTGAAGGAGTTAATTAGGTAGCTTGTAGGGAGCTTTCAGGGTTAATTTTAGCTTTAGTGTAGAGATCAGCCTCCCACCTGACACATCCCACCCCCTGATCCCTCCCAAACAGCTCCCTTCCCTCCCCCACCCCACAATTGTCCCCGCCATCTTAAGTACTGGCAGAAAGTCTGCCAGTACTAAAATAAAAGTTTTTTGGGGGGTTTTAGTTTAAAAAAAAAAAAAAAAAATTCTTCTGCTGTGTAGGACCCCCCTTAGCCCCCAACCTCCCTGATCTCCCCCAAAAAGCTCTTTAACCCCCCCCCCTGCCTTTATTGGGTACCATATTGGGTACTGGCAGCTGTTTTAAAAATAATAATGTATTTTTATTTTTTTATTTTATTAAATATTTTATTTATTTCTGTAGTGTAGCTGCCCCCCCCCCTCAACATCCAACCCCCCACCCTCTCCCAGATGCTTTGATTTTAAAATCCCACCCTCCCCAGTCCTCTCTCCCACCCTGCAGATCTACAGCATATTGATGCTGTTTTTATAGAGCTCTCGTGCACGCGCCCGTGCACGGCTCTTGTGCACGCGCCCGTGCACGCGCACGCGCCCGCACTAGATCCCTCCCCCCTCCTCCACCAATGACTGCCCACCCGCCTCCCTGGATGAGCTCCCACCCACCAACGATAACGGCCATTGATAGCCGATGCAGAGAGGGCCACAGAGTGGCTCTCTCTGCATCGGATGGCTAAAAACAGTTATTGCAGGATGCCTCAATATTGAGGCATCACTGCAATAACATGAAAGCAGCTGGAAGCTATCAGGATCGCTTCCACTGCTTTCAAAGACCAACAACGTATGGGGTACGTCCTTGGTCATTAACTGCATTTTTTTGCAGGATGTACCCCATACGTTGTTGGTCATTAAGGGGTTAAAATTGCATGATCTATCTGAATCATGAAATAAAAAATTTGGGTTCAGTGTCCCTTTAAGGCGGCCAATTGCAAGTTGTTGTTCTCTTTGACTCCTCTGAAGAGGGCAACCTGGGGGCCTCAAAACAACTCTCAAATGACCTGAAAACAAAGATTGTTCAACATTATGGTTTAGGGGAAGGCTACAAAAAGCTATTGCAGAGATTTAAGCTGTCAGTGTCCACTGTGAGGAACATAGTGAGGAAATGGAAGACCACAAGCACAGTTCTTGTTAAGGCCAGAAGTGGCAGGCCAAGTAAAATATCGGAGAGGAAAAGGCAAAGGATGGTGAGAACGGTCAAAAACAGTCCATAGACCACTTCCAAAGACCTACAACATCATCTTGCTGCAGATGGTGTCACTGTGCATCGTTCAACAATTCAGTGCACTTTGCACAAGGAGAAGCTATATGGGAGAGTAATGCGAAAGAAGCCTTTTCTGCACACATGCCACAAACAGAGTCGTTTGAGGTATGCAAACGCACATTTGGACAAGCCAGCTTCATTTTGGAAGAAGGCGCTGTGGACTGATGAAACAAAGATTGAGTTATTTGGTCATATCAAGGGGCGTTATGCATGGCGGCAAAAGAACACAGCATTCCAAGACAAAAACTTACTACCCACAGTAAAATTTGGTGGATGTTCCATCATGCTGTGGGGCTGTGTGGCCAGTGCCGGTACTGGGAATCTTGTTAAAGTTGAGGATCTCATGGATTCCACTCAATAAAAGCAGATACTTGAGAATAAAGTTGAGGAATCAGTCACAAAGTTGAAGTTATTTCAACAAGACAACGACCCAAAACACTGCTCAAAATCTATTCTGGCAGAGGACAAGTATAATGTCCTAGAATGGCCATCCCAGTCCCCAGACCTGAATATCATTGAAAATCTGTGGGGTGATTTGAAGCGGACTGTCCATGCTCGGCTACCATCAAACATATCTGAACTGGAGATGTTTTGCAAGGAGGAATGGTCCAAAATACCTTCATCCAGAATCCAGACACTCATTACAGGCTATATGAAGTGTCTAAAGGCTGTTATTTCCGCTAAAGGAGGCTCTACTAAATATTGATGCAATATTTATGTTGGAGTGCCCAAATTTATGCATCTGTCTAATTTCGTTTTGAAGCACATTGCACATTTTCTGTTAATCCAATAAACCTCATTTCACTACTGAAATATTACTGTGTCCTTCAGTTATTTGATAGATCAAAATGAAATTGCTGATCCAAACACCCAATTATTTATAAATAAAAATCATGGAAATTGTCAGGGGTGCCTAAACTTTTATATACAACTGTGTATATATATATATATATATATATATATATATATATACACACACACATATATAGATACATATACATATATACATACACATAGACTCCTCCTGGATTAGTAAGAACGTAAGAGTTTTTCTATCCTGACTGGAAACTTTTTTTCCCCTTAATGGTAATTATGTTTTTTTCACTCCCCATGCACACCTCACAGACGCTATGATTTTATCCCTAAGTGTATAAATGTAGTTTCCTCATACATTTGTAGGTCACAGACACATTCTAAGTAGGTTTCCCAATTAAGCAAAAATAGCACTTACCGTAAATGAACAATATCATGAGGTAGTAAGAGAAGTAGACCGCAGTCAGGTAATAGCATAAGTAGAAAAGAGAACAAAAATAGTAAACAAATAGAACAATAAGTTGCGTTTAGTTTTCTTTGGGTGTTTTTATGGAAAGCACAGATTCTCTGTAGTTACGAGAAATAAAAAATGTATCAAAAACATAATAATTAATATTGTTTCCTGGTTATTATGCTAAAGGGACATTAACCATCTTCAATATTTCAAACAACCAATGTTCTAGTTAGTTGGAAAGCCACTGAAGGAGGAATTTAACCCCTTAAGGACAAGGCAATTTTTATATGTCTGCAGTGTTTGTATTTAGCTGTAATCTTTCTCTTACTCATTTACTGTACCCACACATATTATATACCGTTTTTCTCGCCATTAAATTGGCTTTCTAAAGATACCATTATTTTCATCATATCTTATAATTTACTATAAAAATGTTTTATAAAATATGATGAAAAAATTGAATAAAAAACACACTTTTTCTAACTTTGACTCCCAAAATCTGTTACACATCTACAACTACCAAAAAACAACCATACTAAATAGTTTCTAAATTTTGTCCTGAGTTTAGAAATACCCAATATTAACATGTTCTTTTCTTTTTTGCAAGTTATAGGGCAATAAACACAAGTAGCACTTTGCTATTTCCAAACAATTTTTTTTCTCAAAATTAACTATAGTTACATTGGAACACTGATATCTGTCAGGAATCCCTGAATATCCCTTGACATGTACATATTTTTTTTAGTAGACAACCCAAAGTATTGATCTAGGCCCATTTTGGTATATTTCATGCCACCATTTCACCACTAAATGCGATCAAATAAAAAAAATTGTTCACTTTTTCACAAACTTTAGGTTTCTCACTGAAATTATTTAAAATTATTTACAAACAGCTTGTGCAATTATGGCACAAATGGTTGTAAATGCTTCTCTGAGATCCCCTTTGTTCAGAAATAGCAGACATATATGGCTTTGGCATTGCTTTTTGGTAATTAGAAGGCCACTAAATGCTGATGCGCACCACACTTGTATTATGCCCAGCAGTGATTAGGTAGCTTGTAGGGAGCTTGAAGGGTTAATTTTAGCTTTAGTGTAGAGATCAGCCTCCCACCTGACACATCCCACCCCCTGATCCCTCCCAAACAGCTCTCATCCCTCCCCCACCCCACAATTGTCCCCACCATCTTACGTACTGGCAGAAAGTGTAACTAGTGTAATGTTAGGTTTAACTGTAAGACAGGTTAGGTTTTATTTTACAGGTAAATTTTATTTATTTTTACTAGGTAGTTAGTAAATAGTTAATAGCTATTTACTAACTAGTCTATCTAGTTAAAATAAATACAAATTTACCTGTGAAATAAAAATAAAACCTAAGATAGCTACAATGTAACTATTAGTTATATTGTAGCTAGCTTAGGTTTTGTTTTACAGGTAAGTATTTATTTAGTTTTAAATATGAATAATTTAGGTATTAATTGTAATTTTTATTTTGAATTATTTTAATTATGTTAAAGTTAGTAGGTGTTATGGTTAGGGCTACGTTAGGGTTAGACTTAGGGTTAGGTTTAGGGGTTAATAACTTTAGTATAGTGGCGGCGACATTGGGGGCAGCAGATTAGGGGTTAATAAGATTTTACTAGTGTTTGCGATGCGGGAGTGCGGCGGTTAAGGGGTTAATATGTTTATTATAGTGGCGGCGATGTCCGGAGTGGCAGATTAGGGTTTAATAATTTTATTTTAGTGTTTGCGATGTGGGAGGGCCTCGGTTTAGGGGTTAATAGGTAGTTTATGGGTGTTAGTGTACTTTTTAACACTTTAGATATGAGTTTTATGCAACAGCTTTGTAGCGTAAAACCCATAACTACTGACTTTCATGTAGCGGTACGGATCTAGTAGTTATGGGCTGTGCCGCTCACTTTTTGGCCGGACAGGCAAACTCGTAATACCGGCGCTATGGAAGTCCCATTGAAAAAGGACTTTTTGAAAGGTATGGTAGTTACGTTGCGTTACGGCCAAAAAGGTGTGCAGTACATTATACCTACAAGACTCTTAATACCAGTGGTAGTGAAAAAGATCCATAACGCTGCTTTTTCACTCATAATGCAAAACTCGTAATCTAACCAAATATTTGCAGTAGAAGTGTGTAACAATGTGATGGAAAGGATGGATTTCTGTTCTTGTTAGGAAACTTGCAGATTTCAGCATTTGATTTCATGTGATTGAACAATAAAAAGAATGTTAGTTGTACTGGATAAAATTTGATTATGATTATCTTCCTTCTAGCTCCACATAGTTTAAATAAAACTCTCCACAACTGGACCCACAAGTAACCCTTAGTAAAACAGTAAACTCGCATGCCAAATTATATCAATTATACTGGGTGTGATACTAAAATCAAGAACATATTCAAATTCTTCAAAACTGGTAAAAATAGGACATCTCTCCTCAAAGGCATTAGCAAACCTATTTATGTGACTGAACTAACTGCAGTTATCTTTGCTCTCAGAAGAATAAAGGCCACAGAAGACTATTTACAAGTGGAATATTAACAAGTTTTTAGCTCCAATTAAGTTTAACAGAGTGTTCAGTATATAATGTGTAACTTAACGGCATTAAACTACTTTGAAAACAGTAGGAAGTCTAGATAATCACCTTAATGAAGCCTAGTAGTAAACAGTCCAACAGTAACAGAAGAGGAGCATAAAAGTCTGGGCCCAAGACAGATGATGGTCATAGGAGACTCTCTTATAAGGAAGGTTGATGGAGTAATTTGTCATCCTGATTCCTTAAATAGAACAGTTTGCTGTCTTCCAGGGGCTCTTGTTAGGCATATTAGAGCGATCTGGGTCTGATCTAGCAGTCATGTGCAAATTGGCAGCAATGACAAAGTCAGAAGGAGATGGAATGTCCTAAAAATGACTTTAGGGAGTAAGGTAACAAGCTTAAAGCTAGGACATCCAAGGTAATATATTCTGCGATATTAGCAGTGCTGTGTGTTAACCCAGTAAAGGCAGTTAATTCCTAGTTAAAAACATGGTGTAAAAATGAGGGGTTTGAATTTTTAGAGCACTGGGCTGACTTTGTTTGAATTTGCATGTATATTAAACCTGACCTTAAACCTACAATAATGATACAGATGAAAACACACTGAGTTGAAATAAATAGTGGGGGGGGGGGGAATTCCAATTTTTTTATTAGGTACATGCTACAAGCTCCCCAACGTTACTGAGATGGAGCAAACTCAACTGCTAATGCAAATAGGAAAGGCTGTTAATAATAATAACAGGGCTGTATTTATGGGAGATTTTAATTACCCTTACATACATTGGGACAATGAAACTAAGCAAAACATCCAATGGGGTTAGATTTTTAAATGTGCTAAAACATAACTTCATGTCACCTAGAATTACAGCTATACTGGATTTAGTGCTATCAAATAATACAAAACTAATAGGAAACATAGAAGTGAAAGAACATTTAGGCCAGGGCTCGACAAACCCAGGAGCCAGGGAACCACTGGCTCCAAGAATTCTACCCTTGGCTCCTAACTTTTTGGGTTGTTCTCCATATATCTATATACAAATTGCACTGTCTGGCTCCTAAAAGTATGTCTGACTGTAATAAGCTGTATTACAAGGGTTTCACTAAAACTTTTAATTTTAACCCCTTGAGCCAATACGACACATATCTATGTTATGTGGTACATAGCCCAGCTTACTGCTTAAAGTAGATCTACATCGCAGCTTAGGGAAGCCCAAGCAGTTTCCTTGCATGTATGTATGCTTCCAGCATCTGCCTTCATATGGTAACTGAGCACGATCGGTGCTCAGTTATCATATGAAGTCAGATTGACAGATTGTTACAGACAAGACACGATCAGTGTCACTGACTGTAACGACCTAAGTTGGTGCCGGTGGGAGGGGAGGCGGGTGGGTGGCCCAGCGGCAGAGGAGGAGGGAGGGGGAAAGGGGTGCTAAACCATTTATTTTCTTCACTTTACACAAGAGAAGAAACAATGGCGCATAAAAGCCCATACCAATAACTTGGTTAATTCTAGATGACATCAGGAAAAAACTGCATAATACAATTTAGTCAACTTTCAGGCTACATAGATAATATTATACTCTAACCTGGGAATCTAAGTTCCCCTAGGGGGCGCTAATAATCGATCCTCGATACAGGAACCAGTATATCAACAGAAGTGGCACAAATAAATGAACTTAACTTCATCTTTAAGAAAAGAATCCCACAATGTCCATACAATGATGGTTTCAAGCAAAGTGGATACAATGGTAAAAAAGGGGAATCATCCTTTATTTGCAGGATGCACACAATCACAGCTGCTCCTCTTCACCAATTTTAAAAATGGTAACACAGATTCTAAATGTTCAGAAAAGAGGGTGCTTCATGTGCATATCAATATATCAATAAACATATGCCCCCTAATATGCAACTCGTTCCTCGGCTGTTCTAGCCGTTTTAAGGTAGCAGTTTATTGTTGTATCATTACGCCTGATAAAATGGCTAGGACAGTCAAGAAACGCGTTGCATATTAGGGGGCATATATGTCATATTTAACCCCTATGTTTGTGCACTTTTTATGATTTTATTAAAACTTGTGTTTTTATAAACATTCCATATTGAGGTGCTTTATTATATTGCTACCGAGTACACAAAGTCTGCTGCCTTCCTGCTAAAGAGAGCCAGTGGGCAGAGTTCAGTGAGCTGGAGCACTGGGAGTCTCCAGTACGCTCTATAAGCACACTAGGGTGCTGCTACACTGTGTGAGTACCCTATGATATTTTATCTCCTGATGTCTATTGATATGCAAATTAAGCGCCCCCTCTTTTCTTTACATTTAGAATCTACATAGATAATGTTAACAAAAGTGAAGCCCTTAGCCTCAGAAAAAAATACAAATTTCACTTGTGCACTGTCTGTCTCAGTAGGTGAACTCTTGATTCTACATGACTCCCTCAGTAATGGGGAACATTTTGACAAGACTATATTTTATGGGCCCTTCTGAGACCAGCGGATTAAAGGGAGATTTACTGATTACATAAGAACATACAGGGATTTATAATGGAATGATAGCGTATTGCAGGTGGCCTAGTGCTACCCATTTTCTGTCATTACTTTATTGCAGTAACACAGTTTCACAACAGTTTTGTGGCATTTGTTAATGGAAGCTCCCATATGGATACAATTACAACACACATTCTTGAATGACCATAGAATATTATGAAAGCAATAAAAACATATTCAGGCATCCAATTAGGTCCCTAGGATGGTCATTCTTTTATAGAGTATTTGATCCAAAACAACTCAAAAGAGAGACATATTTTCCATTTACTGGTATACACAACCTGGGTATCTATAACTTTATTCCTCAGATGGGGAGTATGTATGTATTGGGTACTTGTAAAGCGCGACTAATCACCCGTAAGGGTCTCAAGGCGCTGCTCATTTTATCGACCTCGGAAGGATGAAAGGCTGAGTGGACCTCACCAGGGATCGAACCTGCAACCCTTGGGCTGCTACAGAGCTCAGCCACAGAGCCTTAGCATCCGGAGTAGAAACAGTATAATCAGGAGGTATTATTACTATTATATTATACCTATAATAGTGTGATTATGATTTTGTCCTTTTACATAAAAAGAGAATTACACCCAGTCTCCCAATTTAGAACACATAAACTGACTACTAATCCTCCATTTGAGAAGGAGTCACCAATGTATGTGAAAAAAACAGTAAATATCCTCCACATGGTTTGCTCTCTAGTTAGACAGTTTTTACCATAGTATATCATCAATAGATTATTTGGTAATTATATTACACATTCCTCTTGGGGAAGAAGAATAGGATGAGATAGCCAATATGATTAGAGCTTCTAAAATCCTATTGGCTGTTCAAAACAGCCAAAAGGATGAGATCTACTGAAATCCTATTGGCTGATTTGAACAGCCAGTAGGGTTTCAGCAGCTCTCATCCTATTGGCTGTTTTGAATAGCCAATAGGATTTTAGAAGCTCTCATCCTATTGGCTGATTTGAATTTGAATAATCAAATCAGCCAATAGGAATGCAAGGTACGCCATTTTGAAACGGCAACCTTGCATTGAAGCTTCAGTGTATGGCGGGGACCGTATGAAGAGGATGTTCCGCGCTGGATTTCTTTGCCGCTCCACTCCGCACCGCCGAGATTAGGGTTTGGGCTTTTGAAAAAGAGCTAAATGCCTCTTTAAGGTCAATGAAAAAGAGCTGAATGCCCATACAAATGCCGTTTAGGGGAAAAGGGTAGCTTAGGTTTTTTTAGTTTTTAGGTTTGTTTTTATTTTGGGGGGGTTTGTTGGGTGTTGGGTGTTACTGTTGGGGGGACTTTGTATTTTTTTTACAGGTAAAAGAGCTGTTTAACTTAGGACAATGCCCTACAAAAGACCCTTTTAAGGGCTATTGGTAGTTTATTGTAAGCTGTGGTACCCAGTACCCACTTATATATTACTATCATGAAAACTTGAGCTATTTTGTATTTACCTATTAACCAGGTTTAAGTGTTTTTAATTTTTCAAAACAAGCTTTATTGATTTGTAAAAAAAAAAGAAGAAGCAACATTACATAGGTATAGCAGTTGTCACAAAGGGTGCTTTACATTAGGAAGATACAATCTGACAAAAACCAAATTAACCCTTTTATATTCCTGGAACTTCTAAGTGCTAATATTTATTATGTCTGGAGCAGGATATTCCTATCTGCAAATTGAATGTCTACAGCTTCTTTCAGTATTGTTCTTGAGCTTGCTCCAACGAGTAGAAAGACTCGTTGCATATATATAAATTCACAACTTTGGTGTAACATGTTCATTTTAGCTTAACATCAGATTAAATTGTCTTAACATTAAAGCACTCAGCATTTTTACCACATGCTGCTGAGGTTTGGTGGTTTCTGACGTTTTGACCCAGGTGGACTAAGAGAAAGAGGGTAAACTGAAAAGTATTGATGGTAGAGAAAAGGAGAATTGTGGGTAGGAGGAGCAGTGAGAAGAAAGACAGGAGGGGAGGGAGAAGAAAAGAGAAGGAAGGAGAGAAAAAAAAAAAAAAAAAGGGGGGGAGGGAAGACAGGGACAACAGAGAGGGCAGGACCATGTGTTTTAAGGATTCTGGGGAGAGGGGGGAAGGGAGGGGTGACGGTTAGTTGCAAGGGAGTGGAGATATGAACTAATGAGGAGGGGATACCAGACCTAGGGGCAGACTCTGCCCCCGATTGATTTGGTCAGTGTTCCTTTGTGCTCAACTTTTGATTTCATATAAAATTTCATTAGAACCCTTTGCCCGACCATGTCAATGTCATCATCTCATGTGTGGCTAGTCTGCCTGTCTTAAGATAGTGATATCTTTCAAGCTTCAACAGTTCCTCTACCTTAGCCCTCCACTCTCGTATATCTGGCACCTGAGTTGTCTTCCAGTGCCTGGGTATTAGGCCCTTCGCACTGTTTAGCATGAGCAGCATAAGTAGGTACTTATCTTCTCCCGTCACTTTAGGGAGTCCATGGTAGATCAGGTATGATGGTTTTGGAGGAATAATGACCTTTAGTACCCTGCTCATGTCTCCCAACACCTCCTCCCAAAAAGATTGTATTTGTGGACAGTTCCACCAGATGTGCAGAAGGGTTCCCTCCCCTCCACAGCCCCTCCAGCAGCCCCCACTTGTGTGTGGATAGATTTTTTTAAGTCTATGAGGGGTCATATACCACCTGCTAAGCAATTTGAAGTGGGCTTCCTGTATTCTCATTGACACTGAGGCTCTCCTGGCCCTATCAAAGATCTTGATCCATTCTCTGTATTCTATCTCCTGATCTAGGTCTACCTGCCAGGCCTGTGTGTAGCTCGGGAGTGAAGATTCCCCTTTCAACAAGAGAATTTTGTATATCTGAGAGATAAGGTGGGTCGGGGTTTGGGACATCGTGCAGAGAGTTTCAAATAGTGTCCTTTGCCTCGTGAGCGAGGCTCTGTCTTTGTGTGTTTTGAAGTAGTGTGCTATCTGTGCCATTCTAAACCAGGAAGCAAACATATCTGGGGCCCATTCCATCAACTCTGCATGTGGTTTGAGCCTATCTTGATGTATTATGTTGGACATGGAGGCTTCCTGGAGAGTTTGGTGCGCTCCCGGAACATGTGGTGTGTTTTCTATTCCCAGATCTGGGTTGTCTCGAACTGGAGTGTTTGGTGAGTTATGGGAAGAGAGCTGCGGGTTTTTGCTAAGTAGCCTGTCCCATGTCGCAAACACCTCTTCCATCAGGGGGTACCTCTGTACCGCAGAAGGGCGGTTTTTAGCAGAGATCCACGCCAGGGCTCCCGTGTTGTTGCGGTTCAAGACCTCATTGTCCATCTGGATCCAGGCCTTACTGCGTAAGTTCTGGCTCCACTCGACTATCCTCTGAAGAGAGATAGCTCTCTGGTATTCCTTCAATAAAGGCACCGCCAGCCCCCCCCCTCTCTCTGGGCAGGTAAATGGTCTGCTTTCTGATTCTGGGTTTCACCCCATTCCAGATATAAGACTCCATGGCTGTTTGTATTTGTCTGATGTATGGTGTGGTTGGGTGAATCGGGACTGTCTGCATCACATACAGCACCCTCGGCAAGATGTTCATCTTGACCACCCCCACCCGTCCCATCCATGAGATCGTTTTATTTTTCCAGTTATTTAAATCTCTGGTTATGTCTTCGCAGATGTGTTTATAATTAGTTTCTGATACCTTGCAGATGTCGGAGGAGATTAAAATCCCTAGGTATCTGATGGACTGTTCTGCAACTTTGATGGGACAGTCCGCATAGTGGGCCGCGAACACAGTGGGTTGTTCTGTAATGTTTAATATTTCTAATTTCTGGGGGTTAAGGAGAAAGTTGGATACTTCTCCGTAGGCGGAGAATTCCGACAGTGCCTCCTTAAGTGACCTAGGGGAGTCGGATAGCGTTAACATAATATCATCTGCATACATCGAAAGTTTATGCTCCGTCCCCCCGATCCTTAATCCCTTGATGGTCGGGTTAGCTCTTATTTTGCTCGCCAGTGCTTCAACTGTCAGAGCAAACAGCAGTGGCGAGAGGGGGCATCCCTGCCTAGTTCCGTTTTGGATCTGAAAGGTGTTCGACAGTGTACTGTTGACCCTAATTTTGGCATTAGGTGCCGAGTAGAGTGACATAATCACATTTATTATGCTGGGTCCGAATCCAAACTTCTCAAGGGTATGACGCATGAAGAGCCAACTCACCCGGTCAAACGCTTTTTCTGCGTCCGTTGAGACCAGGGTGAGTGGCTGTCCATGGTTGTGGGCATACGTGATCATCTGAAGGATTTTGAGAGTGTTGTCTCTCGCTTCTCGGGCAGGTATAAACCCTACCTGGTCAGTAGAGACCAGGTTTGGCAGGAGCTTATTAATTCGCGATGCTATGACTTTGGCCAGTATCTTCACATCTGAATTTAAAAGGGATATAGGCCTGTAGTTTTCGGGTTTGTCGGGCGGTTTCCCGGGCTTGGGGATTACTGTAATGTATGCTTCCAACATGGAGCGTGGTAAGACTGGGGAGTCGGATAGCGTGTTAAACAGTTTCATCAGAATTGGGGCCAAGATATCTGCATATTTTTTGTAATACTTGAGTCCAAACCCATCCGGGCCGGGGCTTTTACCGGTGGGGAGGTCTTTGATCGCTTTTTTGATTTCCAGTGTGGAAATGGGGGTATCCAGTGCCTCCCTGTCCCCCTCTGTGATCTTGGGGAGGGCTACCTCCTCAAGATATGCTATGATTTTCCCCTCCTCCCGTCCCCCTTCCTGGTGTGCCCCTGCTTCTCCATGTACTTGTTTGAGGTTGTACAGTGAGGCATAGTACTGTCTAAAGGTGTCTGCTATCGAGTCTGCGTCTGATTTGATATTACCCTCTTTATCCACTATCTGATGCACATGAGATTTAAGCTGTTTGCGAGCTAGTGCCCTGGCGAGTAGCTTCCCTGCCTTATCCCCCTGCTCGCGTAGTAAAGTTGTCTCAGCTTTAGTGCTTGATTCTGGTACTCTTCCTGTAGGAATTGCATGAGTGTCTTTCTAGCTGTGGTCAGTGTTTTGGCATGTGCCGCATCTGTTGGTTGTGCTTTGTGGTTTGTTTCAGCATTGGCTACTTGTGTCAGCAGATTTTGGTAGTGTTCCCTTCTAGCCCTTCTGAGTCCCGATCTCCTTTTGATCAGGAGGCCCCTGATAGTACACTTGTGTGCTTCCCAAATAGTGGTATCTGGTAATTGATCGTCGGTGTTGTGTCGAAAGTACTCCAGGATAGCTCCGCTCAGTTCTGTGCCAAACAGAGGGTCATCCAACAGGGTGTCCTCTAACCTCCACATATAAGGTGTCACTGGCACAGTGGGCCACAAGATTGCGCACCCGACCGGAGCGTGGTCCGACCATGTGATCTGATGTATGTTACTACTTCTAGTGATTGTTAGCCCTATTGTATCTGTGAAAAGATAGTCTATCCTGGAGTACTTCCTGTGGGGGTGCGAATAGAAGGTGTAGTTCTTGGCCTCGGGGTGGTGTGTCCTCCAAACATCATATAGACCCAATTCTGTCAGTGAGGTATTGATGTGTTTCAGTGTCTTGTGGGGGGTGCTGGAGAGGCCATCAGAGGTGTCCAACAGGGGGACAAGTGATGCATTGAGGTCCCCTCCCACATATAAAATGCCCACTTTAAGCTCTTGTATTTTTCGTATGACTTTTGGCAGAAAGAGGTGTTGAGAGTGATTGGGGCAGTAGATATTGGCTAGGGTGATAGGCCTATGATATAGGAGCCCCGTGACCACTACATATCTGCCTTCTGGATCTTTGTATGCTTGTATGACCTGAAATGGCGTTTTCGCGCTAAACAATATTCCCACCCCGTTCTTTTTTTTAGGGCCTGACGCGAAAATAGCCATAGGGTAGCGGTGAGAACACCACTTTGGCTCGTGACTGACTGAAAAGTGCGTTTCTTGTAGAAGTATAATATCCGCACCCATTCTGTGCATATCCCTAATGAGTATGGATCGCTTATTAGGACTGTTCATCCCCTTTACGTTTATTGTGACAAGTTCTATAGGGTGCAGTCTTTTCTGAGTCTGTGCCATGGTGTGTGTGTAGGTTTGGAATTGTTCAGGGGACTTGGAGGGATAGGGAAACGGGATGGGAAGGGAGGTGAGGGTCAATTAAAGAGAAGGAGAAAAAAAAAAAAAAAAAGGGTTAAATGGGAAGGGGAAGAGGGAAAAAATGAGTATGAGATGAAGTGAGGGGGCAGAGTAGAGGAGATGGGTGGGAGAGGATGTGAGTTAGTAGAGAGTCTGGGATGGGACAGGTGAGGAATTAGCAGTTTAGGGGGTTAGTTCCCTTTGTTTTGGAGAGAAATTGTCAGGAATGAGGAGGGGGGAAAGAAAAGGAAGGTGTACTGTGCTAGACGTCAATAGATAATTAACTGACTCTAACTAAACAGCTACTTCAATAGATCAGGGGATAGTTGTCCCCGTGCTTTCGCTATAAACATAAACATTTATAATTAACTTAGTAAATTAACATTCTCTAGTTACACAATCATAAACAGCATATCAAAGCATAACAGTAAATGACATATGAAGAAAGAACTCCAAGCAGCAAATATTGAAACATTGCCTTACATAACCTGTTTCAACCTATATCCTATCCACAGGCCCACACCAGCACATCTTGTATCACTCCCTCCCCAAACTACTTCTATGTATATCCTCACTGATAGCTCTACCCTCCCAGCCCCCAGCACCAAATCCAGTGCCGAGGGCCGCGAGGGCAGGCCCCCCATCTCTGTTCTCATGGTATATAGGTGGGTGCGCTCGTGAGGAGGAGGTGTGTTGAGTCATGGATCTTCTGCCTGTTCCCTGTTAATTGACTGGTTACATTGTAAATATATATTCTATCTGATAATACATACCCATGCTATCTAGTTCTAAGCATAGTTATAAATATGAAACATCAGATAAACATTGACATCTTTTATCATATGTGCCACATACGACCTGCAAGCGATACAGGCAGCACCAGTTCTGTCGCTACAGGTTACTTATGTCTTACAGCTAAGAGTTCTTCTAGTCTCTGTGGGTTTTGTTCACTGTGCTAGTGGTTGGCGATCTTCAAAGAGGGGCCTTCTCGGGGCCCTGCGGTTGTCATCACCATTGTCCTGTGGAGGGGTGATGTGGATGCCCAAGGCTTGGTTAAAGCTGGGCAAGTCTTCTATAGACTTAAGGACATGTGAGGTATTGTTCTTTGTTGCTATCAGACAGGTGGGGAAGCCCCACCTATATGGGATCCTATTGTCCTTAAGGACTGCTGTAATTGTCATGTCTAAATCCATTCCACCTTACACAGCGTATCTAACCTGTCATACCACCTTTTATTTCAATTAAGCTGATCAGGTTTCCTTATTTAATCTCCTTGTAACCAAGATGCATTGCTGGTTTATTGAAGTTTATTGCCAAAGTAAAGCAGCTCAACTCCTTACCTAGAGTACCAAAGCAAGATTCTCCTGATCAGAGAAACCTTTTGCCGTTACAAGCAGCTTCTGCTTCAAGCTGCCACAGCCGCTGACGTCACCGCAGCGCCGATTCACGCTACCGCTCTGACACACTCTCCCTGTCAGGCAGACAGACAGCATACAGACTCCCAGCTACACGGAGCCATTACCACGCTGCACGCTCACTAATCCCTGCAAGTATTCTACCTACCCGCATCTGGGATTCCTCTCACAGGCTCTGCTTCTGAATTAAGGTTCTGTATATAGAGTGCTTAAGTCTCTGTTTACTCATTTGACATTACTCTTTAAACAACAGTTGAATTGAAGGTAAAACTCCTGTTTGTATCTGTGCAGTCTGGGTTCCATATTTCACCTGTCACCAGTGAATCTGACTTTACAGACTTATACTATTTATGTTTAACCCTTATGCTTCCTGTTGCACTATATAAGACCTGCCTAAGATAAAGCTCATTAGTACTACTCATATTATTGGGTTTTATCCCTCAGGCTAAATTAACACAAGTGATTAAGTTAGTGTTTATCTTACTAGCAAGCACACTTAGTAACTTGTAACACTCCACAATTATTTATCCTGCTTAGAGGTCTTAAATGTTTACTTAAATACTTGCTGCATATCACAGAGCTTTACATATTATCACAGATCGTTACATAATAAACCAGCCCTATTAAAATGGAGCCTTCTGATGTGACCCCACAACTACACAGCCTTAACCAACGTTTAGATAATCTGACCCAGGCTTTTAGAGAGCTGCAAGTAGAGAACCAGAGCCTCAAAGCCTGTTTTAGGGAAGTTTTATCTAACAAAAATACCGGAAACGACCACCAGGCTGAACCTCAGGTCTCATACCCAGAGAAGTTTTCTGGTGATCGCTCCACTTTCAGACAGTTTAGAAATGCCTGTCTACTATTGTTTGACTTACGTCCCAGGACCTATGCTACTGACCGGAGCAAGGTGCTCACTATATTGTCCTACTTGAGGGGAGAACCTAGGGCCTGGGCAGATTCATTTTATGAGACCCAGGATCCTATCCTAAACTCTTTAGATGCATTCCTCAAAGTTTTGTCTACCCTTTATGACGACCCCTATCGGCAAGTTACTGCAGAAGGTAAACTAAGAAACCTCAGGCAGCTAAAAACACCGGTAGAGGAGTATATCACCCGCTTTAAGATCTGGGCCAGGGATTCCCTCTGGAATGAGGTTTCTTTAAAAAAACAGTATCGCCTAGGATTGGCAGAGGACATTAAGGACGAACTAGCCAGGGTAGGCATACCAGACCGCCTTGAAGAGTTATACGCTCTTACTATCACTATAGACCGTAGGCTTAGGGAGAGGAGACAAGAAAGAAACCCTTCTACTACTCCTGTACGCAGGGTTTTACCCACACCTCCTACTTCCAGTTCTTCAGCTGAACAGCCTATGGATATCAGTTTCCTCAGAGGACCTCTTTCCCCACAAGAGAAGGCTAGACGCCGTACACTCAATCTCTGTATGTATTGTGGGGGGACTGAACATACTGTTAAAGAATGTCCTTTACTCACAAAGCAGAAGTTAGGTAAGGCACTCACAACTAAACATTGCTTACATACAAAAACCTTATCTACCACCTATCTTACTTTACCCTTACTTTTGCAGTGGGATCGACACAGGATAAACTGTAACGCCATGATTGACACCGGAGCATGTGCAAACTTTATTGATTTAAGTTTAGTTGAAGTTAATAAAATACCTTTTTTGTTCAAAAGCACACCTATGCCTCTTAAAGTCATTGATGGTACACCATTAGCATCAGGTCCAGTCTCTCAACAAACCATCCCTCTCCTTGTTACATCTACTTCTGGTCATTCTGAGACTATCTCTTTTGATATCATCTCTTCTCCAATTTATCCTATCGTTCTGGGTATCTCTTGGCTCAAAAAACACCAACCTACGGTTCATTGGGATTCTCTCACCTTATCCTTCTCATCACCTTACTGTACTTCCACGTGTTTTCCTAATTCCAACTTGCTTTCCACAACTACTCCTACCATTCCTTCTCCATATCTTGACTTCTCTGAGGTTTTCAACAAAAAGGAGGCTGAGACATTGCCTCCACATAGGCCTTACGATTGCCCCATTGACCTTCTCCCTGGGGTAACCATACCCTATGGGCATATTTACCCCCTCTCAAGACCCGAATTAATCCATCTAAAGTCTTACATTGCTGAGAATTTAAAGAAGGGGTTTATCCGTCCATCCACTTCCCCTGCCGGAGCCGGCATCTTTTTTGTTAAAAACAAGGATGGGTCCTTACGTCCCATAATTGATTATCGGGAACTCAATAAGCGTACTGTAAAGAACCGATACCCACTACCTCTCATCCCAGAATTGATTGAGAGGTTAAGAGGCGCAACTATATTCACGAAACTGGATCTTAGGGGCGCATACAACCTTGTTAGAATAAGGGCCGGAGACGAGTGGCTGACGGCATTTAGGACCAGGTATGGTCTTTTCGCGTATACCGTTATGCCGTTCGGTCTCTGTAATGCTCCGGCAACATTTCAAAACTTCATTAATGACATCTTTAGGGATATTCTTGACACTTTTCTGGTGGTCTACCTTGACGACATCCTAATCTACTCTTCTTCTTACTCAGAACATATCAATCACGTCAGGCTTGTACTATCCAGACTACAGACACACAAATTGTATGTTAAGCTGGAAAAATGCCTTTTCCATGTCAGTCAGGTTTCCTTCTTGGGCTACAATATTAGTAAAAGTAACATCATGATGGAGGACAGTAAAATTACAGCTATCACCTCCTGGCCAAGACCCTCCAATATAAAAGACGTCCAATGTTTTTTAGGCTTTGCAAATTTTTACAGACGGTTCATTAAAGATTTCGCAGCCATCACCAAACCCCTCACTAATCTGACCAAAACCACTTCTGCCTTTCTATGAACCTCCCAGGCACAGAACGCCTTTGATCTCCTAAAATCGCGGTTTATCACATCCCCAGTTCTACAACTACCTAATAGCAAAGCACAGTTTGTCCTAGAGGTGGATGCATCAGACTACGCTATCGGCTCCGTTCTCTCACAAAAAGCTTCTCCAAAAGACTCACTCCATCCAGTATGTTACTTTTCCAGACTTCTGACACCAGCGGAGTTGAACTATCCGGTTGGTGAAAAGGAGCTTTTGGCCATTAAGTCATCTTTCGACCAGTGGAGACACTTATTGGAGGGCACAGAACAACCCATAGTGATTTACACGGATCATAAGAACTTGCAATACCTCCAGACCAACCGTACGCTCTCAGCCCGTCAGCTCTGCTGGAGTCTTTACTTTTCCCGATTCTCCTACACCATCACTTACCGTCCTGGAACAAAAAACGGGAAGGCTGACGCCCTCTCTCGTAAGGATGCTAGACTCCAGACAACCCCATCCTACTCAACTATTATCCCCAAGTCCCACATCATAGGTGTGATGAATAATTTTATTCATATAAAAATAAAGCTTATTTTCACCATGATTCTGAGTGTTTGTTTTCATTTTCTCCCTTTTATCATAACTAGGTAAAAGGGAACCTGTATGAAAACAATTTTTTTGTAGGATAAGTGTTATTTTATTAATCTCTAAACTGTAAATCTGACAGTCAGAGAGACTCAAACAAATTATGAATAAAACAATGGAATGACTGAATATTAATAGTTAAGTTCCAATGGTAAACTCAAATCTGTCCTAATGTTATAAAACAGAAGATAAGTCACTAAGAAGTTAATTATAAGATGAGCCTGATGTGAAAAAAATGTTTAGCTGACATATTAGAGTTTGTGTATGAACAATCGTAATGACCGGTTATAGTTGTTTTACAGTCTCTTATGTTACGAGGTGGAGAGGTTAGCATTTGTGGATAACGTTGGAGATCTCATTATTGGCCTGTTTTACATTTAGTGATATGTACATACCTTAATTCCTTAGGGTTTAGTTTCTAGTCGCAAGGTGCAATTGAATATGCGTGTGACTCTGAGCTGAATGATCAGCGTGTGAGAGGAAAGAGACGCGCCGACAGCACAGCTTGTGCAGTGGCGTGTGACGTCACATGACATACACGCTTGAGGCGAAGTCCCGCCTCAATGCTGTCTGGTAACAGCTAGCTGAAACGATAGACAGAGCCTTAAGAGGTAAAAATGATTAAAATCCAATTGTTAAGTATTTGAGAGTAGACAACAACAAATGTTTATGTAACCAGAGTCAAGAAATGATATTTAGTAAGTTCGTAGGTAATTCAGAGACTTAGCTTGTTGTGTTCAGGGAGAGATGAATCAAACGTTCCTCAGACTGCAATAATCAAGCAATGCAGTGAGGAAAAGGAGAGTCTTAAATAGGGTTAGAAAACAAGGGAGGAGATCCTGAATTAAAGGCACAGTCTAGACAGGATCATGACAATAGGTCTCCTCTCCAAGGACTCCTATGACCTCCGACATCGGGCTCCTCCCGTATACAAGGTTGGTGACCTGGTTTGGTTAGCCACAAAAAATCTCAGGATACCTACTCCTTGTAGGAAATTCAACAACCTTTTTGTGGGGCCTTTTCCCATCATCTCCATCAGCAACCCTCTCACGGTCACTCTGCAGTTGCCCTCTTCCTACCGCATCCATCCGACGTTCCACATCTCCCTCATCAAGCCTTGTGACACCTCCCGATGTCTGCCTCTCCCTCCACCGTCTTCCCCGGCACCCGATCCTGAGTATGAAGTCCACTCTATCTTGGACTCTAGGCGTTGCCATGGTCAACTTGAGTACCTAGTGCATTGGGCTGGATTTGATTCTTCCGAGGATTCTTGGGAGCCGGCCTCCAATCTCTCTGCACCCTGTCTGGTGTCCCTTTTCCATAGGCGCCATCCAGAAAGACCCGCGCCTTGACACCTTTGGGGTTCCTTTGCAGGGGGGATATGTCATGTCTAAATCCATTCCACCTTACACAGCGTATCTAACCTATCATACCACCTTTTATTTCAATTAAGCTGATCAGGTTTCCTTATTTAATCTCCTTGTAACCAAGATGCATTGCTGGTTTATTGAAGTTTATTGCCAAAGTAAAGCAGCTCAACTCCTTACCTAGAGTACCAAAACAAGATTCTCCTGATCAGAGAAACCTTTTGCCGTTACAAGCAGCTTCTGCTTCAAGCTGTCACAGCCGCTGACGTCACCGCAGCGCCGATTCAAGCTACCACTCTGACACACTCTCCCTGTCTAAACAGACAGCATACAGACTCCCAGCTACACGGAGCCATTACCACGCTGCACGCTCACTAATCCCTGCAAGTATTCTACCTACCCGCATCTGGGATTCCTCTCACAGGCTCTGCTTCTGAATTAAGGTTCTGTATATAGAGTGCTTAAGTCTCTGTTTACTCATTTGACATTACTCTTTAAACAACAGTTGAATTGAAGGTAAAACTCCTGTTTGTATCTGTGCAGTCTGGGTTCCATATTTCACCTGTCACCAGTGAATCTGACTTTACAGACTTATACTATTTATGTTTAACCCTTATGCTTCCTGTTGCACTATATAAGACCTGCCTAAGATAAAGCTCATTAGTACTACTCATATTATTGGGTCTTATCCCTCAGGCTAAATTAACACAAGTGATTAAGTTAGTGTTTATCTTACTAGCAAGCACACTTAGTAACTTGTAACACTCCACAATTATTTATCCTGCTTAGAGGTCTTAAATGTTTACTTAAATACTTGCTGCATATCACAGAGCTTTACATATTATCACAGATCGTTACAGTAATAAACCTCATGTCCCTTCGTTTTTGCAGGGTTGTTGGGCAAAGATCGGAGTATACCTGTATTTCGGATCCTTTGAATTCTATCGGGTGTTGCGTTCTGGCGAGTCTTAGAATATCCTCTTTGTCTTTAAACGACAGCATTTTCATTATGATGTCCCTTGGCGGGGCTCTGCTTGGTGGCTTAGGCCTCAAGGCTCGATGTGCTCTTTCTATCTGTACATCTGAGGCAGAGTCGTCCTTTTTTAGGTGCCTGACGAATTCCTGTATATAGCTCTGCAGGGCAGGAGGGTCGACAGCCTCCGTTACTCCCCTGAGCCGGAGGTTGTTCCTCCGGCTCCTGTTCTCCAGATCCTCCACTCGGTCCATGAGGGCCTGCACAGTGCCATCCTGGGCCTGCAGGCAGCTGTTCTGGTGTTGCAGGTCTGAACTCAGCGTTTCCTGTTTCTCTTCTATCATAGTGACCCGCTGATCTTCAGCTTCTATGTTCCTTTTAAGTTCTCCAAACATAGATTTAAAGTCCATCATGGCCTCTTTAATATCCTCTTTAGAGGATAGGTGTTTTATATCTTCTTTTGTGAGGTAGGGGGAGCTGTGTGCCTGCCCCTCGGGTTCATGAACCTGAGCCATTATTACCTGTCTCGCTGTGCTCTGACTCCCACCTCCAGCTAATGTTGTAGAATCAGATGGGGTGAAATAGTTCTCCATAGCTGAGGACTGCGCACTTTTTGTTAATTTTGCGGACCTTTTGCTTGACATCTCTTATTGCAATGCTGTGTCTTTATCTTTGTCTTTAGATAGGCCTGAGTCCCAGTGATCCCATGCAGCTCTGATTGAAGCAGGTTTCAATGCGCCCCCGCTAGGTATTTTGTCTTGTCTTCTGTATCAAGGCAGGATAACCTTGTCTCTATTAGTTTGCTTGCGGTATGTTGGGGCTCCTAAGTTATGCCCTGTAAAGCACTGCAGTCTTTCCTCCCCAGCCTCCGCCAGCAAACGCTTGTGTACTGTTAGTTCTTGGCAGCGGTGCAATTATAAGTGTAATTATAGTTATGGTTATTAGTGGCCTTAGGTATCTGTAATGTATAATAGTTAATTTGGCCTTTCTTACTTAAGTTGCCCACTGACGAGTGCCTCGCTTTCCTCTCACGTTCTTCTATGCCCCCCGTGCAGCGTGTGGTTGAAATGCGCTCCGGTCCGACACGTGGGTGCGGCCTAGCGTTGCGGTACTTCGTCGCGTCTGTGTTCAGATAGCCTTTTGAGTTGGTGGATTAAGGGACCGCAGCCGTGTAGGGGCAGGAGCGCCTGATGTGCTGCACAGGTGAGCTGGGGTGTGCTGCGAGTCTCCCGGTTCACTCCAAGCTCTTCAGGCTGTAGCGTTTGCCGTGTGTGCCGGGGTGAGGGCTAACTTGCTGATCCGCTTGCTGTTCACTTCAATTTAGGGTCCTGGTCGCCCCTCTATTAGATCTGCTGCTATTAGCTTTTGTTTAGGTCAGCATGAGAACGTTAATTTTGAGCGAAAGTTTTAGGGGACTACAGAGCTCTAAGGGGATGCTGCCATCTTGGATCGCGGCTAGGCTCCGCCCCCCCAGGTTTAAGTGTTTTTAACTCACTTACCTATGTCACAGCGTGAATGTTTGTTCCTAGTTGATTTAAATAAAGATTAAAATGTAGGAATGATATGGAACTTTTTAATATAACATTATAAGAATTACCTGAATGTAATTTGAAATACTTTTTGAGAGTTAAGACTTATTTCAATTTTGTGGAGTTCTTTGCTACAAACTTAGTTGTATCCTAATACAATTAGTTTACCTAGTAGCTTTATTATAGTGTCAACGATGTCAGGGAGTGGCGAAATAGGAGTTAATAGCTTTATTATAGTGGCGTCGAGGAGCGGCGTAATAGGGGTTAATAACTTTTATTAGTGGCGGCGATGTCAGGAGCGGCAGATTATGGGTTAATAACTTTATTTAGGTGGTGGTGATGTCGGGTGGCAGATTATGGGTTAATAACTTTATTTAGGTGGTGGCGATGTCAGGTGGCAGATTAGGGGTTAATAACTTTATTTAGGTGGCGGCGATAACGGGAGCGGCAGATTAGGGGTTAATAACTTTATTTAGGTAGCGGTGATGTTTAGACTTGTGGTTTATGTTAGGGTGTTAGGTTTAAACGTAACTATTCTTTCCCCCATAGACATCAATGGAGTTGCGTTACGGAGAATTTTCATAATGCGATCGCAGGTGTTAGTTTTTTTTCTAACACTCTCTGCCCATTGATGTCTATTGGGGAAAGCGTGTACGAGCACGTCAAAGCAGCCCTTGGTTTTTGTGCAGTATGGAGTTTAACTCCACCATATCGCACGCACAAGGAGGTTTTTCAGTAACTTATAATGGGATCGCTATGGAGGGTGAAATAACGCAACTTTTTTAGCGTTAGTTTCACATCCTGCTTAGCACAAAACTCGTAATCTAGGTGTTAGTTATTACCTATACTAGGTCTATAACAAAAACAGGCTGTCTGCGGTCGGGACAGCATAAAGTGACCAGATTACACAGTGTAGCCAAATTTACAATCCAGGTTCTTATTACCTAATATTATCTAGGTTTTAGACATAAACCTAGTGTTGTACATTTTAGGAATAACTAACATATATTATGGAGGTCTTATAGGTCTTTATTAGGCCACAGATATCTCATGACTTAAGGTCTATCATTGAGCGCATATTTACATATATACACTTTGTTTAAACTGTACTAGTTCCCTTATACACTAATGGGCATGAGTTATCAATTACACTGGCCACTTGTAGACTTAACCCATCAACGCAAATATTAAGGTTCCTTATTGTATATAAACTATGGTAGCAATATATGTAGGGAAGTTAAAACTGTTATTATCCTGTATTATACTGTTGGGATACGATACACTAAGGTATATTATTGAGTGCATATTTACATTTATACATCTTGTTTAAATGATATTAGTTCCCTTATGCACTAATGGGCATAAGTTATTGATTTTATTGGCCATTTGCAGACTTAACCCATCAATGCAAATATTAATATCCCTCTGAAAACACATCTTTTCATTGTACTGTATTTAAATGGTGGATGTAATATAGGTATGGATGTTGGTACGGTTATTATTCTATAGTATTACTTATATAGTATACTGTTTGGAAATAACACATTATATGAGGAGATATCTACAACATATATATAAGGCACTTCATATCCCTCAGCAACCTTACTAAGCAGTCAACCAACTAAAGGCTTTAAATACTATCTATAGCCTAGGTCTCAAGAGAATATTCCTTGATCCTATCCATATAACTCCTTTTAGCACAAGTGATCCCATCTTTGCTAACCCTATTATTCCCTATGCTTTCTTAAAGTGTTAGTAACCAGGTTATGCTTATATAGTGGTATATTCATGGTAATGAGGTAATGATTCTTTATAGTCAGAACCTAAATGGTTATCGTTTGTATGTGATATTTGATGTTTTCATTTGATAGTTATTCTTCATATACCTTATAAAAAGAAAAAAAACATGATTTCCAATATAAGACCCAAAAGTGGTCTCTTACTGTTTCTGGGTGCCTTCATTAGCTTTATAATTTTTCTTATAGCAATGAAAGGTCCAAGTGTGGCCTCATAGAATAATTGGAAGGCTTATAGTCCAATAGGCAAAAAGTATGTACTAATTATTATACAAGTGTCTCATAACTATGCTGTGTTAGATTTATGGAAATGACTCCTTTGTATACAATGACTAGACATTTATGTTTTGTATGCCTTACATTGAATCTCAATAAAAAAAAGGGACATTCAAATATTTTACATGAAAAAATGGTTAGTTTTTTTTTATTTTGAAACTGTAGTGAGTGCACGCATTAGCATAACTGGTTCATGTACAGATTGGCTACTAGTCAATAAGGAAAAAACTTCAATTGTTGAATTGGCTGAAACTGGTATTCCAAACATATAGAATAATGTAATTTATTGACCACAGGAATATCCATTAAAAAAAAAACTAATACATTTAAGATTCCCTGCAAGTTTTGGCATATTGGATACATAGCAGTTGATACTCTGGATGGAAGTATTAGATGATATCCATCTACAAATGTTTCACTTTTATTTGTGCTTATTATAGAAGTGTTAGCTGGTGAAAATAGGTGACAGCAGATTTATTTCCAGGTTGTTAGTTGTTTTCATTGTCTAAAGAATATAATTTAGGATTAACAATGTGTTATAGCCCAATTTATTTATGTATGACTATTGGAAGAATAGCTAAATTTGGTTAATTTAAGGGACATAATACTCATACAGCTCCCATATATGCAATGAAATCACAGACCACAACATTTAAAGAGACATGATACCCAAATGTTGAAGCACTTGAAAGTCATGCAGCATAACTGTAAAAAGCTGACATGAAAATATCACCTGAACATCTCTTTTTAAAAAGGAAAGATATTTGACCTCAACATTTCTTCAGCTCACCAGAGTAAGTGCTGTGTAAACAGTCAAACTTTAGCTGCTGTCCAGATGTAACTTGAAAAAAACAACAAAAATAGTCAATCAGCATCAGCAGTGCTTAGGTCATGCTTTGCTTTCGCTTTGATCTCATGAGATTTCACTGAAATCTCGTGATATTTCATAGTAAACTTTCTTAAACTGAATAGGAAAATAACAGGACTGTGCCTGCACATGCCAGATGCACACTGCCTTGCAAGTCCAGGGACTAGCATCCTGATTGGCTGCTTAAAGCCCTTTTACAATGGGATGTGAATACTTAGGAAATTCTGAGGTAACATATCTTTCTTTTTTACATAGAGATGTTCAGGTGATATTTTCTAGTCAGCTTATTACAGCTATACTGCATTCTTTCAAGTGCTTCAACATTTGCATCATGTCCCTTTAAATATTGTGGGCTGTGACTTCATTGCATATATTGGAGCTGTATAATTAATTGCGTGCAAACATTTGTAAAGTATTGTGGTATAATATGATCCCTTTTAGAGGATTATGGTAAAAAAAGGCAATGTTTGCTGATAGATTATAGTTTATACAAATTGTATGGTAAAGGCAATTCATTGATTTTCGATGAGTATATTTTGTTGTTTAGGAGTAATAAGATTTATAAAACTACAGGACTGAGATTTTGGTTATAAGTTTACTGGGTTATCATGCTCTGTGTTCTTACCTGTCCAAATCCCTTCATATCCTTCATGCTGAGATCATTTTTCTTCCCTTTTCCTTTTTCCTTCTTATTTTTCTTTTTCTTGCAACAACATTTCTTGCATATACAGAAGCAGCAGGTGATAATCAACAGCCCGCCCACAACCGCTATAGCAATGAGAGCCCATGGTGGCACTAGAGGAGAAAACGTTGAATAAAAAGTTCTGTGAAAACTACAGCACCACCTTTATATATATATACATATATATACACACACACACACACACACATCACTGTAACCAGGACTCAATATTTCTACTAGCCCACTAGCCAGTGAAAGTTAGTTAGTGAATGTTGAGTCTGAAGTCTGATAGCATATTATTGTAAGTAGCAAAGTTGGCACAAGGTATCTGCAGAATGTACAGTACATTCCTATTGCAGCACTGACAAATAGTGATGTCCCGAACTGTTCGCCGGCGAACGGTTCACCGCGAACATAGCTTGTTTGCGTCCGCCGCCGCGGGCGAACATATGCGATGTTCGATCCGCCCCCTATGTGTCATCATTGAGTAAACTTTGACCCTGTATCTCACAGTCTGCAGACACATTACAGCCAATCAGCAGCAGACACTCCCTTCTAGACCCTCCCAGGTCACGGGCAGCAGCCATTTTAGAATCATTGTGATGCAGCTTTTGAAGAGAGAGGAGGTTTATTGTTGCAGCTCCTGATTTAATAGGGAAATTGATAGCTAGGCTAGTCTATTCAGTCTCCACTAAAGTCCTGAAGGACTCATCTGATCTCTGCTGTAAGGACAGCACCCCAAAAAGCCCTTTTCAGGGCTAAAATTATTTTTTTTTTTGCATAGGGCTAGAACTCCAGTCGTTTTTTGTTTTTTTTTTTGCATTTGCCTGACTGCCACCAGCCTATGTGTGAGCCTCACAGCATATATTGTGCCAACTTGCTCACTGCCACCACTCATATCTGGTGGTTTAACATTATTTCAAATTTAAAAAAAAACAAAAAACTTTTACATTAGTTTGCTAATTGCAAGTTTAATATAATTTTATTTTCCATCAGGCCTGTGTGCCAGGCCTAGAGTAAGCATATACTCTTATCAATTGCTCTGTGCAACAACTAATACTTGTTGTTTTACCATTTTTTTAAATTAAAAAATAAATAAATAACATCATTAGTTTAAATTTAACCAACAAAAATTTGAAATTATTTTGCTTGTGTAATTTATTTTCATTTTCTATCAGGCCTGTGACTGTGTCTCAGGCTCACACAGTATATACTCTGGTTCATTGCTCTGTGCCAGCCACCACTCATATCCGCTTATAACATTATTTTAAATATAAAAAAAAAACTTTTAAATCATTTTGCTAGTGTAATCTAATTTCATTTTCTATCAGGCCTGTGTGTTTTGCTGACTTACAGAGCATACTGTGTTTAATTGCTGCCCTCCCTAGTCTATCAGCCACGACTCATATGTGTTTAACCTTTTTATTAAATTCCCCCCCAAAAAACTATATATAATTTTGCTAGTGTAATCTAATTTTATTTTCTATCAGGCCTGTGTGTATCTGACTTTCAGAGCCTACTGTTGTTAATTGCTGCCTTACCAAGGCTAGCAGCCATGACTCATATGTGCTTAACCTTTCTCTTTAAATAAAAAAAATAAAAAACTTTAAATCATTTTGCTAGTGTAATCTAATTTTATTTTCTATCAGGCCTGTGTGTATCTGACTTACCAAGCCTACTGTTTTTAATTGCTGCCCTTTCAAGGCTATCAGCCATGACTCATATGTGCTTAACCTTTTTATTTAAATGCAAAAAAAAAAAATCTTTAAATCATTTTGCTAGTGTAATCTAATTTTATTTTCTATCAGGCCTGTGTGTTTCTCACTTACACAGCATACTGTGTTAAATTGCTGCCCTACCTACCAGCCACAACTCATATCTGCTTTACATTATTTTAAAGTAAAAAATTTTTTTTTAATTATCTTGCTAGTGTAATTTAATTTCTTTTTCAATCAGGCCTGTGTGTTTCTGGCCCACATCATATAGTGTTACACAGATTAAAAAAAATAAAAAATTCCACCACTTATATCTGGTGTAACAACATTAGTGTAAATTTTATGTAATTTTTTTTTTAATAGTCCTCTTTTAGTGTTATTAAATTTTAGTTGCCAGGCCAGCCAGGCTGCCATTAGTGCTAGCCTGTGTGTCATGTAATCTATGTATCTATCTATCAAATCTATCTATCTCGTGGTTGTGCAAATGGTGCGTTACACTTCGAGTTTGCTCTGTCACTGTGAAGCGGCCGTAACCCTTACACTACCTGATAGATACATCATAACTGATGTTTTAAAGCACGTTATTGCAAACAATTTGGGAATGTTAGGTGATTTAGGCCCTTTATGGGTTAAAAGCAGACTCTGCATCAACTATGTAATTTTCCATGGGAGTTTTGCCAGGGATCCCCCTTCAGCATGCCGCAGTCCCGGTGTTAGTCCCCTTGAAACAACTTTTCCATCACTATTGTGGCCAGAAAGAGTCCTTGTAGGTTTTAAAGTTCGCCTGCCTATTGAAGTCAATGGCGGGTTCGCAAACTATACCGGAAGTTCGAGTCCGCCGTTCGCGAACCGAAATTTTTAAGTTTGCGACATCACTACTGACAAATACACATTATTCTTTTACGTCTGTAGGAACCCCATTAGTGCTCAGACTGTACCTTCTGAGAGGTTATATGGGGCAGTGAGCAAGAGAGATTGGAGAGGAAAAGTGAAAGTGGAGAAGAAGGTAGAGTTAAGGATCAATGGAAAAAAAAAGAGTGAAGAGATATGAGAGAGGGGAAAGAACGTGTAAAGAGAAGATATGGGGGCCTATCTATCAAGCTCCGAATGGAGCTTGATGTCCCGTGTTTCTGGCGAGCCTGTTATGAAGCAGCGGTCACAAAGACCGCTGCTCCATAACCTGTCCGCCTGCTCTGAGCAGGCGGACAGAGATCGCCGGAATTCAACCCGATCGAGTATGATCGGGTTGATTGACACCCCCCTGCTGGCAGCTAATTGGCCGCGAGTCTGCAGGGGGCAGCATTGCACCAGCAGCTCTTGTGAGCTGCTGGTGCAATGCTGAATACGGAGAACATATTGCTCTCCGTATTCAGCGAAGTCTGGCGGACCTGATCCGCACTGTCGGATCAGGTCCGCCAGACTTTGGTAAATAGAGGCCATGGCCTGAGAGAGAAGGGAGAGGGTAAAAAGAGAGATTGAAGAGAGGAGGTAGTCGAGAAAGATAGTTAAGATCAAGAAGGGAGAGATGATACTTATTAAAAAAAAAAAAAATTGCCATGACTGTCAGCACTCTCTGCATTCTCTCAGTTCAACAACTTCCTTTTTCTACCCAGCTGTTGTCTTCCCCAGAACCTCTAGTTGATGTTTCTAACTGCTATAAACTTATTTTTGTTAATTTATTACTGTATGTAGCATTATTTAATTTGTTTAAAATAAAGACTATATTATATAATGTTTCAAGTTTGCTAAACATATGCAAAGAGGGGGTAAAGTATTGGGTGTGGTGTGGGTGGGAGGGATTAGAAGTGGCGAGTAACATTTTGTCCTGGCTAGTCGTTTAGGACTTTAAATTCTGAGCCCTGCTGTAACATAACATATACAGGATATGCAGTTGTACACATCTATCTGCCGGCTTATACATAATACTGCAGAAAGAATAGACTGTACAGCAGAGACCTACAGTTGTACTCACATGGAATCTTGTGAATCTGATTCATAAGTTCCTGCTGAATCTTTCGGAAGGCATCAGCAGCCTTGTCCCCAGCACTTGGTCCAACAGTGGAGTTGTCATGTGAAACAATAGGGGGGGGCACTGTTCCATTCTGCACAGTGTGCGTCTCAACCGGCGTTCTTGAAAAGAGGCTGAAATGCATGATTGCTGCAAAACAAGACCAGAAGTTTGCAATGTTATTACAGTTACTGTATCAGCTAATGAAATAAAGCCAGACTATAATTAGCACTTCATTTCAGGTCACCATGCATGATATATTATAAACCTATAAACATTTCCAATTTACTTATATTATGAAATTTGCTCTGTTCCGATGGTATTCTGTGTTTAAGAGATACCTAGGTAGGCATCTTGAGCACTACATGGCAGGAAATGAAAAACATTCTTGCAAAACTGCTGCCCTATAGTGCTCAGAAATTGGGCCGGCTCCTAAGTATGTGTGGAGGATAACTATTTTTTATTTATTTTATTTTTTAAAGGTCATTGTCAACTACTAATGCATGGGGTTAGTAGTGTGTACACATAGCTGTGCAACATTGGGTGCCATTTAGAGTTGTAAATTCACCTCCCTATAGGTAAATGTATTAATGGATGCAGATCTCCCAACTGTCCCTAATTCTGAGCTCGTCCCATTGTGCTAGTGACACAGATATATGTCCCTATTTGCAGGACTTCTCTTAGCCCCTCCCATAGACCACCCAAACACGTGCACAGACTAACCAGACATGACCATTATCCCACCCACTATCCACATGTGACCACGCCCCTCCCAACACAACCCCACCCCACCTCATAGCAGTGATGTTCCCCCTCAACCTCCCAAGTTCCTAATACTTAGTCATATTAGGAGGTATATGGATCTATCTTACAATTTTCTTTTTTACAGTAAGGGGCCTTTTTGTGTAATAAAATGTATCAGTACAAAGACACTATAAGGAAGGGAGAGCGACCTTTAAAACGTTGATCATTCTGACACAAACTTTCAGGTACTGTACATGCTATTGTAATATTTAAATATTGTACTCAAAAACATTTTATTATCCATCTGATTGACTTGACCTTTCTGGAAAAAAAAAAGTGAAGTAAAAGCTGTTTAAGCAGAGATTCTTCATTGTTTATATAATCAAAACTCACTATAGCACTCAGTTTTTACACAAAAATCAGGACCTTCTGAGCCTGACTCAATAATGTAGATTATCCTAACTGAGTCATTATACACATTACAAGAGTCAAAATTAAACTTGCATGATTCAGATCTGATAGACCATGCCATTTTTACAACACCTTTAAATTCACTTTGGTTATCAAATTTACTTTATTCTATTGGTATTCTTTCTTGAAAAGCTTTTGTACATATGATCAAGAACAGTGACGTCATTAAGGGGTGCGGACCGCACCCGGATGACCCCCTCCAGGGGGGTGACACCACCAGCAAATTTTTTTTTTTTTTTTTTTAATTTTATTGAAATTCAAAAAATTCAATGTAGAGATGCATATATTTTTTTATTAGAGGGGCCAGCACTTGTGAACATTAGTGGGACTGGGGAAGTTGTAGACACTTCATTTTTTTGCCCCTTGAGCCCGCGCCGCAATTTCCACAAATAGTGTTCCCGGCTGCTTTTGCTTGTTTGTACTTTGCTTCTCCCCTGCCCAATTTTACTATGAATGTTGTGGGGCTTGCGAAGTTGCGCTGCTAGCCTAAACCTGCCTGCCTATCTGTGCTCACTGCTCAGTGACGTGTGGAGCAGTGGAGTCACTCACTGCTGTGCTGTCTCTCTAAACGGGAACTGGGAAATCGTGAGGGGGATGCCTGGCACCTGACTGCATGACTGTTTGACACTGTCTCTAAAGTGAAGGAGCCACGTATGATGCCAACCAGACCGGTACGGATACGGTACACTAAGTGCACACTGAAGAGGTAGGAGAGGAGGGCGGGCGTGCGGGGGTCTGGGGGTGGGCAGAGTGCAGAGATGATTGGTCATAAGAAGCAGTAGGCACGCGTCCCGGGGCTGTGCACTGACAGACTTGGAACAGTGTCAAAGAAAAGAATTTTCATAGTTTGCCCCTAAACCTTTTCTTTAGTGATTTATTTTTATAATGCATTGTTTATCTTTCATTTGATGCTCTGCTGAGCCAGGGAGCAGCTCTAGGCATGAGCTTTATAATTAATGCAGTGCAGTTTACATATTTTGTATGTGTGTGTGTCTAAGTGTTTTTGTGTGTGTGTCTGAGTGTTTTTGTGTGTGTGTCTGAGTGTTTTTGTGTATGCGTCTGAGTGTTTTTGTGTGTGTGTCTGAGTGTTTTTGTGTGTGTGTCTGAGTGTTTTGGTGTGTGTGTCTGAGTGTTTTTGTGTATGCGTCTGAGTGTTTTTGTGTGTGTCTGAGTGTTTTTGTGTGTGTGTCTGAGTGTTTTTGTGTATGCGTCTGAGTGTTTTTGTGCGTATATGAGTGTTTTTGTGTGTGTGTTTATGTGTGTGTGTGTTTCTGAGTGTTTGTGTGTGCATCTGAGTGTGTTTTTAAGTGTGTGTGTGTCTGAGTGTTTGTATGTGTGTGTGCCTGTGTTTTTGTGTTTGTGTGTCTCTGCTTTCTGTCCACTGGAGAAGTTTGCCTTTTCTATGAAATCCTCTTCTTGCAGTAAAAAAAAAAAAACATTACTGGGGGTGAGGGCTGACACCATAACTTACCGCACCGGGTGACACCAACCCTATTGATGCCATTGATCAACAACAGCAATGCACTGCTGGGAGCTAGCTTGTGATTGGTGGCTGCACACATTTGTCTGTTGTCATTGGCTCACCAGATGGGTCTCTGGAAATTTTAACTGTGTGTTTAACCTGTTTGCAGGGGTTAAATGCAAACAATAGTCAGATAATAAAATGCTCTAATATTTTAGATTATACTTTCACACTTTTATATGTTTAACTAGTTTCAATTGTCTAAAAGTAGAATCAGAAGACCACCCTAAGAATATCCTAAATGATCTTAAAGGGACACTAAGCCCAATGTTTTTCTTTCATGATTCAGATAGAGCATGCAATTTTAAGCAACTTTCTAATTTACTCCTATTACCAATTTTTCTTCATTCTCCTGCTATTTTATTTGAAAAAGAAGGCATCTAAGTCAAAGAGCCAGACAATTTTTGGTTCAGACATGGACAGCACTTGTTTATTGGTGTTGTCCAATCAGTAAGGACAACCCAGGTTGTGAACCATTAGAAAGTTGCTTAAAATTGCATGTTCTATCTGAATCATGAAAGAAAAAAATTGGGTTCAGTGTCCCTTTAAGTACACTTTAGGAGCTGTAGCCACTAGTTATAATGAGCACCAAAAGAAATATTGACACCAGCCTCACTCATATTTTGTTGCACCCAATAAGAAAAAACTGGATAAAACTGAAATATACATAAAGGAGATTAGATTGCTTAAAGTGATATTCTGGTCAAAATGTAACTGCACATAGCTGAATTACATCTTTGAATAGAAACATATTTACAATATACATGTATTGGCAAAAATGCTTCTAGTAAAAGTTATCACTGTTTTAGTGTTAACAGTTTTCTCTGCACGTGAAGCATAGCTAGATATTCTTAGTGCACCAGCATTTTAAATACTACAGCTGCTCAGAGCACAAGTGGGGCTTGTAATCATGTTAGCAATTAACAAATTGAGTCATTACAAGATGGTACAAGCTCCTTACGCTCTCTGAGCAAGTGCTGCATTTAAAATGATGGTGCACTGCGCATACTTAAATACACTTTTGGAACAGCTATAAGTTTTAATAGAAACATTTTTGCTAATACATCTATATTACAAAAATGCTTCTATTAAAAAATTAAATGCATCCACATGGATTCCTATTTTGGCTGGACTGTCCCTTTTAAAAGAATGTAACCTAAAAGAGATGTTCTAGATTTATATTGTTTAACATTGAGCCATGTTATGGAGAAAATTAGGAGAGAACAAAAAAAAAAAAGAAAGAAGTTTATGGTACATCTAGAACCTGTCCTCAGACCTCCCTAACAGGACAGAATTTCAGGATTAAACTGGGTGAGATCAGGTAAAATAACCACTCATCAGCTGATTATTTCACCTGTGCTCCAGTTCAGATATCCTCAAAATCTGACCTGTTAGGTAGGCCTGAGGACAGGTTTGAAAAAACATAAGTTATGTTTACCTGATAATTTCATTTCCATCATTACGAGGAGAGTCCATGCCTTCATTCATTACTTGTGGGAAATACAGAACCTGGCCACCAGGAGGAGGCAAAGACACCCCAGCCAAAGGCTTAAATACCTCCCCCACTCCCCTTATTCCCCAGTCATTCTGCCGAGGGAACAAGGAACAGTAAGAGAAATATCAGGATATAAATGGTGCCAGAAGAAAAAACAAAATAATTTTAGGTCCGCCCAACGGAGAACCTGGCGGGAGCCGTGGACTTGTTACGATAAAAATGAAATTATCAGGTAAGCATAATTTATGTTTTCCATCTAATACGAGGAGAGTCCACGGCTTCATTCATTACTTGTGGGAAACAAATACCCAAGCTCTAGAGGACACTGAATGAAAAACGGGAGGGTAAAAAGGAGGGGCCCTATTCTGATGGCACCACGGCCTGCAAAACTTTTCTCCCAAAAGCAGCTTCAGACAAAGCAAAAGCGTCAAATTTGTAAAACATTGAAAAAGTATGTAAGGAGGTCCAGGTAGCTGCCTTACAAATCTGCCCCATAGAGGCCTCATTCTTAAAGGCCCAAGAAGAAGCCACAGCGAATCATGCTCCTCAGCCAAAAGGATAGGGACGTGGAAGAAGCCTTCTGCCCTTTGCGCTTCCCCGAATAGACAAAAAACAAAGCTGAAGTTTATCTGAAATCCTTCGTAGCCTGAAGATAGAATTTCAAACTCGAACCACATCCAAGTTATGAAGTAACCGTTCTTTCAAAGAAGAGGATTTAGGACACAAGGAAGGAACCACAATTTCCTGATTAATGTTGCGATCAGACACAACCTTAGGGAGAAATCCCAGTCCAGTCCACTGCATGGAAAACCAGGTAAGGAGGCTCACATTGCAAGGCCACTAATTCAGACACTCTGCGCGCTGAGGCAATGGCCAGTAGAAAAAGAACCTTCCAAGACAGAGTCTTAATGTCAAGAGAATGCATAGGCTCGAACGGAGCCCCCTGCAAAACCTTCAGAACCAGATTCAACCTCCAAGGAGGAGCAGAATGTCTAAACACAGGCCTGATCCTGGACAGAGCCTAAACAAAAGACTGTATATCAGGGAGCTCAGCGAGCTTCTTGTGTAGCAACACAGATAGAGATGAAATCTGTCCCCTTAAGATACTAGTGGCAAGTCCCTTGTCCAAACCATCCTGGAGGAAGGAAATAATCCTGGATACCCTGACCTTGTGCCAGGAATATCCACAAGTTTCACACCAGAGTAAGTAGGTACTCCACACTTTATAATAGATGGGACCTGTTGTCCAGAGAGATCAGTTGGGATAGGTCTGAATGATCGCCGTTCCACTGCCTCAGCATGCACAGCTTAAGAGGCCGGAGATGGAATCTGGTGAAAGGAATGACATCTATAGTGGATACCATGAGCCCAATCACCTCCATGCACCGGGCCACTGATCGCCGTGAGGAGGACTGAAGGGCAAGACAGCTGGAGACAATTTTATGATGTCTCTGGTCTGTTAGGAATATTTTCACAGCTATAGAGTCTATTATCGTGCCCAGGAACTCCACTCTGGTACTGGGAAACAGAGAACTCTTTCCCTAGTTTATCTTCCATCCATGAGATCACAGAAGAAGGAGAAGAGCTCCCGAATGGTCCGCTGCCAACTGGTAGGATGGAGCCTGAACCAATATCTTGTGGTTCTGTTGCTATCGTATCCAGTGTATTAGTATTATGGGCTAAGTTTGTTGAGTTATCAACACTGGTTCTGGCCCTCCTATCTCTTGACTTAGGCGGCATATTGGGAGAGTGTGTTTTGAGATTGGTCATGAATTTGTCCATGAAAAGTGAGTGCGAAAGGTGACAATGGTGAGCAAAGGTGAAAAAAGTAAAAAAAAATCATAAAAAAGAATAAAGAAGAAAGCCGAAAGGCCAAAAAGTGAGATATTTGTAGTGAAATTTAACTATGCAAACAGGAGAGGGCTACAATGCCCGTTTTGTATTTTTTGCAACTGTGGTCAGTGGACCAGAGTGGAGCAGTGAGTGTGTATATGAATTTATGAATATATGAAGAAGTGCGTGCAATTGTACAAAGTGAGCCTCAGGGGTAACTAAGGAGTCTCCTGGTGAGAGAAAAAGAGATCTCTGTGAGAAGTTACAGAGGAGTGTGAAGAGAGAGAGAAAAAAAAAAAAAGCTTTGTGTGTTTATATATACATATATATACATATATACATATATATATGTATATATATACCTGTATATAAATTTTCCCCCTCTGTTTTATCTTTGTTCCATCTCAATTCCTCAAATTAAGAATGTTGGGGTTCGTGGTCGTGTGTTATAGTGGACAAATCCCTTTTTTTTTTTTTTTATTTCCTCTCCCTCTCTATACCCTTTTTTCCAGTCAGAAAAACAGGTGTAACAAGAAATTAAAAAAAAAAAAAAAAAAAAAAAAAACGCTTTGGCAGTGTTATTACAAATATAACAGCCTATTGATCAACCACAACAAGAAAAAAAAAAAGAAATAAATACAATAATGCAGTAGACAGGTGTGGTAGACAGCTATGCTTATGTCAGCAAATAGTTCAGGTAGCAAATCAGAATAGTGTCAAACACTTATTTGGGTCCCAAAAACCGGTACACAGTCACATAAAAAAAAAAAAAATTCAGGCTCATTGGCTCCAGAGTTGCTTTCTCCAAATAAGCTATTAATTCCCCCACAAACAGGAACAGTCTTACCAGGTTGTAGAGGCTTCAGCAGGGGTTAATCAGACTTTTCCAGGATATATAGACACCAGAATTTCAATACCCTCAGTATGTTGCTTCTTACAGGAGGGTCATACAGATGCAAACGAATAATAACTTATTTGTAACTCCTTAGGGTTAACCTGGAGGCCCTTTTGAGGAAACTTTGATTACTCTAGCTGACTCACAGTAAGCATGCAGCTCCCTCAATATGTTGCTTCTTACAGGGGAGTTATATAGATGCACAATGAAGAGGATCTTATGTGTAGTTCCTTAGAGTTAGCCTGTAAGCCCTTTTGGGATGTCTCGATAGCTCTGTGTGGCTCACAGTAAGCATATAGTTCCCGGGTTACAGCAAACGGGTGCCACCCTCTAGATTCTTGAAGCGGCCAAGATGTGAATTAGGTGTTTTAGATAGGACCCTTCTGTGCAGCAGGCTATGCAGTCTCAGACAAGGGATGTCTGTCTCCGGTGGCGGCCTCCTTCACCTCCAATGCGAGACACGATGTTGGGGCAGTTTACTTGCAACGGGTTGCGTCCTGCCAGCTCACCCAGACTCGTCACTCACCAGCTGCCGTTTAATCTCCAGACCAGGCTGGACAGCCCCGGCTTTTCAAATGCAGATATGTGCGGGAATGGCTACAAGCAGCAGGCTAAGCGCTCTCAGAGAGGGAATGTCTGTCTCCAGTGGCAGTCTCCTTCACCTCCTATGCAAACACGATATTGGGGCAGTTTACGTGCTGCTGTTTGCGTCCAGCCGGCTCTCCCAGATTCATCACTCACCAGCTGCCGTGTAGTCTCCAGACCAGGCTGGACAGTCCCGGCTTCTCAGGTGCAGGTATGTGCGGGAATGCAGAGTCCTTGTGAGCTTGACATAGGGTAAGATAAGGACTGAGTATTACCCAGATGGGCCCGGGGTAGGGCCGAGCGACACCTTTGAAGTGACCGGGTATCACACCACTCTCCCCGAGAAGTCAAGGCGGGTGTGTATGCAGGCTGCAACAAATGCGGTAATCCGGTAGCCAGCTGAGAAGCAGAGCGGCTCCTAGGAAATGCCTGCAGGGTTTCAAATTACCAGGGGTAGCTCTTTCCCAGTAGAGCAGTAGCACAGCGCACCCATGCCTCCATGCCTCCTCCCCTTCCGGTCCCCCTGCATATTATTATTAACCCCTAATCTGCCTAATCTCTGACCTCATGATTCCACAATTTGATCAGTTGAAACTTGATATATCTAATCTCGCTAGCGAATTTAAACACTTTACACATAGATTAAATGAGGCTGAACAGCGCATATCAGACTTAGAAGATACCAATAATCATCAAGCAACAATCATACAAGAACAAACAACACAACTAGTTAATATTCAGTATAAATTGAACGAGATCGAAGATCGTGCTAGACGCAATAACATCAGGGTTATTGGCGTCCCTGAATCTAGTGCGTACCAAGATCTCCTTGAATTTATATCAACTAGACTACCACAGGAACTCGGTGTGGACTCTAGCTTACTCCCGCTTGCAGTTGAGAGGGCGCACCGTATAGGAACCCCCAAAACCTTTCCGGATGGCACACTTAAAAATAGACCAGTGATTGCAAAGCTCCTGAACTACCAGGATAAACTCAGCATTTTGCAGTATTACAGGAAAAAGATCCCCTTCTTAATAAATGAGAAACCAATCTTAATTTTTCAAGATTTCTCGTCAGAAACTACACAAAAACGCAAAGAAATGTCGCCTCTTTGCACTAAATTGATTGCTAATGGCGTCAAAGCCACTGTCATCTATCCTGCCAAAATAAAAATATTTGAAGGTAATGAATCCATACTGCTGAGTTCGCCAGGTGAAGTCAGGGACTTTGCAAAAAAAAGGGGGTTCACATTTTCTTGACTAAATATATGTTATCCCTAAGCCAAGGGAGAATAGGAAGGGAAAAAAAGGGAAAAAAAAGCCTAAGAATGACAGATGTCAATATGCAGCTATTTAAGCTTGCTTTTTTATTTTATGTTTTATTAAACCTAAAATTGCCATTTACGATTTATAAATTATTTGAGTATTCCAGATGTGTTTTTTCCTTTTCTATATGTTTTCTCTTTTTTTTTTTTTTTTTTTTTTTTTTTTTTCTTTCTTCTTCTCTCTTTCTCTCCTCTCTCTCCCTCTCCCCCTCCACCTCCTGGGCTCCTCCCTCCTAGCCCCCCCTTTTTAGGGAACAAAAGCGGGGAAAAAGAAATCTGGTACTCTCTCCTTTTATACACCCTAGACCCCTACTTTAATGATTCCTAAACTTAATCTAGCATCATGGAATGTCGGCGGTATCACATCACCTCAAAAACGGAAAAAAATAATCTCTCATTTAAATAGATACAAGCCAGACATAGTGTTTTTACAGGAGACACATTTACAAGATACAGAACTTACCAAACTTAAAGTAGGATGGATAGGTGCAGTAGTGGGTACCCCATGTAAAGCCAGGAAAAAAGGTGTGGCAATCCTTTTTAACAAAAAATTGCAATATAATATTTTAAGCTCCGAACTAGACCCAGATGAAAGATTCCTTATTATTCAGGTAACGATAGAAGGCACGCTTTTTAACTTTTGCAATATTTATGCCCCTAATAACCTGGATGAAAATTTCTGGGATAATCTCCAGAGGAAATTATTGCATCTTTATTCAAAAAATCTGATTATTGCAGGGGACTTTAATTTAACTGTCTATCCGACCTTAGACAGGCTTAAACCCTCATTGAATAAAAATAGCAAACAGGAGTCTAAAATTTTCAAAAACTTTATCAGACTACTTCACATTAAGGATATCTGGCGCATTCATAACCCAGATGTAAGACGCTTCTCATGTGAATCCAAAGCACACCAAACAATGTCTAGAATAGATTATTTTTTTGTATCTGAAAATATGTTAAGCCTAGACATGACTACAGATATTAAGGAAATAGTTATATCGGATCACGCGATCTTAACATTATCTATCATATTAAAGCAGAGCCAACTTCCATCTAACAACAGACTTTTCTTCCCAAGATATCTCGCAGACAATGTTAAATTTAAAGCATGGCTGAAAATAAAATGGAAAGAGTTTTTTGATACAAATGTCTCCCCGTATATACACATTGAAACATTATGGGAATCATTTAAGGCCGTAATCAGGGGCGAGATTAAAGCATATTTAATTATTCAAAAAAAGAAAAGTATAATGCGGGATAATCAACTTGCCAACCAGTTACGCAACGCTTATAATTCGTACATTAGTGACCCATCAAGAAAATTCTGGGAAGCGTATCAAGTTGTCAAAAAAGAAAGAGAAATCTTTCTAGCACAAAAAAGCGCGCAAGATACACTTAGATCCAGGTTTTTCTATTATAGACATGGAGGGAAAGCAGGGAAATTTTTGGCCAATCTAACTAAATCAAAAGAAAAGAAATCCATGATTGAAGCGCTTAAATCTACGTCTGGTAGAACTGTTAAAAGTGAGGACATTGCCAGCTTAGTTATAAATTATTTTCAAGATCTTTATTCGGAAGAGAAAATAGATACATTGAGTAAAAATAATTTTTGGCACAAGATTAAAACACCTAAAATATCGAATGACCAAAGAGAGATGCTGAATGCCCCAATCACTCCTATTGAAGTACTAAATGCAATAAAGAAAGCAACACCCAACAAAGCTGCTGGACCTGACCAGCTCCCTATAGAAATGTATAAAATACTGTCAGATGACATTGGACAAACTTTGGTCTCTCTTTTTAACAGTTATTATCTGGATAAAAAAATATGTTCTAGATATTTTGCCTCATCACAAATAGTTCTTATCCTTAAGAAAGGTAAGGACAAAGAGCAGATATCTTCATACAGACCGATATCGCTCCTTAACTGCGATTATAAGATCCTGATGAGTATCATTGCTGATCGCTTAAAATCTTTTATCGGGCCCTTGATACATAAGGATCAGGTTGGGTTTATGTCAGGCAGGATTGCTACACGGAACTTACGGAAGCTACAACTAATTCTAAACCAGTCCTGTCTGCATAAAAACCCAACATTGGATGCTGCCCTAATTTTAATCGATGCAGAAAAAGCCTTCGACTCCATCTCTTGGGATCACCTGTTTACAGCTCTCCCAGGATTTGGAGTCGAGGGGGCGTTTGTCGATCTTATTCGAACAATTTATAAATCTTCAACCTCATCTGTCTTGGTCAACGGTACCCCCACTGCATATTTTCCATTGAATAAAGGTGTACGACAGGGATGTCCACTATCCCCCTACCTGTTTAATCTAGCATTAGAACCACTTGTAATATCCATAAGAAAAGAGATTGAAGGGATTAACCTGGGACACAGGAAAGTCACTACACTTTTATATGCTGATGATCTACTAGTCCTGACCGTTAACACTGCCAAGTATATCCCTTTACTAATCCATATCCTCCAAGAATTTAGTGCATTCTCAGGTTACAAAGTTAATACTCATAAATCAGAAATTTTTTGGTTATGTAAAAATAAAGAATCATATCGGCAACACCATTTTAAAGAAGCTAAATCTAACTTTGTTTACCTGGGGATCAAACTCTCTAAAAACTATAATGAATGGTATGAACTTAACTATTTACCAATTATTACTAAGATTAGGCAGGACTTAGATACCTGGTCAAAATTTTACCTAACTTTATCTGGCAAAATTAACATAATTAAGATGGTGATCTTCCCTAAGCTCCTCTATTTAATGCAAAACCTTCCAGTTATTATAAAGCAAAAAGATATAAAACTACTTAATCAGTTATTTGCACAATTTATTTGGGGGGGAAAAAGGAGGGCCATTGGATTAACAAAGCTCGCTTTGCCTAGACAATATGGGGGATTGAGCTTCCCAGATATCGAGATCTATAACCTAGTATGCATTTCTAAAATTGCAATTGAATGGTTAACAAATGTAGAATATATAGTGGACCAGAAGTTGGAAACAACTTTAACCAGACCCTATTCCTTAAAAGCATTATTACACTGTAATACGAATAAATGCCCAACCAAAATTAAACTGCTACCAACTATCTATAGCGTAATCAGGGCCTGGCAGAAACTCCTTAAAAAAACTCACATCAATTATAAATTCTCCAAATATCTAACAATTATGGGCAACCCTAATTTTCCTGCAGCATTGAACTCCCGTATCTTTAACGCCTGGGCTCAACAGGGCCTAATATATGTAGATCAGTTAAGAGAAAGGGGCTCAGGGGCATGTAGATCACTACAGGAACTAGCTACTGAATATGCGATTTCAAAAAAAGATTTTTTCCCCTATTTTCAAGCCCGTCATTTCTTAAAGGAATTTCCATTTGATCCTTCAGACGAATGCACATGGAATATCCTGCAGATGCCTATTAATTTCTTTAAAATAGGGAAATATAACGTAACTTCATTATATAAAGCAATTATGCTAGAATATGGGAAGGAAAATTTGGAGCATATTGCCAAAAATTGGCAGGTGTCACCAGAAACTATATATAAAAGCTTCACATTTGCTGACACAGCAACATTATCTACTTCTTGGCGTGAGTCTCATACAAAATTAATAAATAGAACATATATTACTCCTAGTAAGAAAGCAAAATGGGACCACTCTGTGGCTTCATGCCATAAATGTAAAGCTCTTAATGCTGACCTGAGTCATTGCTTTTGGAGTTGCCCTAAGATCAAGAAGTTTTGGTATAAGACTAACGCCTGGCTGAATAGAATTAATCATATACATCTCCAACTTAAGCTGGAACATATAATGTTCTTCATAGATGGACAAAAAATAGGTACATATAAACATTTACGTCAATTAAACTCAGCAATAATGGTCGGTAGACTTCTCATATTGAAATACTGGAAATCTAGTAAAGCCCCAACTTTAACAGAATTCATTCAAAAACTGAAAAATATACTGATCATGGAGCAAATGGACACATCTATAAATTCAGAAACACAAGTCAATCGTTTTATTCTAAAATGGTGGAATGTAATTGCCAGCTTTCCGAAGGAAATACAACTACAACTGATTTCCCCCCTTCGGGGGTCAGTGTCCATGGAGCTTGCTATTGCCAATAAACATCTCTTAGACGATAGAGCCTAGACCTGAACCGGTATAGAACGCAGAGTGCGGACGATATGGAATTGGAATGGGTGGGGAGATGCGGGCGTATTTAAATCTAAATGTTTAGAACACAAAGCTGGTATTATTGGGATTCTGGTAATTGGACAAGATGTCGGGGAGCTGGGGGGGGGGGACGAGCGGGGAACCTTCCCTTTCCTTCCCCCGTGTTTTTTTTTTTTTTTTTTTTTTTTTTTTTTCTTCTTCCTTTCTCTGTTTGTTCTGTTTCGTTCTGGTTTTTTTTTTTTTTTTTTTTTTGTTTGGTTCTGTTTAGTATTGTTCAGAGAAGAATATAAAATATAATTCAACAGGGAAATGTTAGAGATGAAGGAACGCTTGACCCAAAATTCTGTTGATAAGAATATTAATATGTGGACCCTTCATGGATGTTTTGATTTTTTTTTTTTTTTTTTTTCTTATTGCTTATATATCCTTCTTCTCTTTTTTGGAAAATGCATAAAAATGTATGATTGCGTTGAATTATAATAATAAAAATATGTGTTAAAAAAAAAAAAAGGATGGAGCCTGAACCAGGATGTCGTTCAGATAAGGAGCAACTGCTATCCCTCTGGATCTCGCCACCATGAGCAGAGTTCTGAGAACCTTCATGAAGATTCTTGGAGCAGAAGCCAGCCCAAAGGGAAGAGCTACAAACTGGAAGTGCTTATACAGAAAGGCGAATCTTAAGTGATCTTTGTGTATTGGCACATGAAGGTAAGCGTCCTTCAAGTCTATCGTGGTCATAAACTGACCCTCTTGAACTAGGGGCAGTATAGACCTTATCGTCTCCATTTTGAACGATGGAACCGACAAAAAACATCTTCAAGCAGTTTAGGTCCAGAATCGGGCGAAACGTGCCCTCCTTCTTTGGTACCACAAAAAAGGTTTGAATAGTACCCTAGATCCATTTCTGCTAGAGGTAACAGTACAATTACTTCTAGAGAAAAGAGATCCCTCACGCACTCTAGAAAGGCATCCCGTTTCTCTGATTTTGATGATAGATTTGACAAAAGGAATCTGCCCCTGGGAGGATGAGTTTTGAAACCTATCCTGTAACCCTGGGCAACAACTTCCAGAACCCAAGGATCCTGGATGTTTTTCACCCAAGCCCCCACAAAAAGAGATAGTCTGCCCCTACGAGATCCAGAGACGGATCGGGGGCCGCCCCTTCATGTCGATTTTGTCTCGGCAGGCTTCTTGCTCTGCTTGGCTTTATTCCAAGACTGAGAAGGTTTCCAAGATCCCTTGGACTGCTCGGGTTTCATGGCAGGCTGCTGTCATTGGGACTTGGCTGAACGAAATGAAAGAAAATTAAGACCCTAAGGTTTATTCTTCTTATCCGGCGGTAGAAAGGCATCCTTGCCCCCCGTGACCGTGGAAATGATAGAGTCCAAGCCTGGACCGAAATAATCTTTCCCTTAAATGGAAGGGAAAGCAATCTAGATTTGGACGTCATGTCAGCAGACCACAACTTAAACCACAAAGCCCTACGGGCCAGAACAGAGACGCCTGATGTCTTGGCATTCAAGAAAATAATCTGCATATTAGCATCACAAATAAACTAATTAGCTACCTACAGGGCCTTAATTCTTTCATGTATCTCATCGAGGTGAGTCTCCACCTCGATCATCTCTGATAGAGAGTCACACCAATAGGTAGCGGTTCCCGCCACCGCAGTGACTGTGGCTGTAGGTTGAAATACAAACCCTGTGTGCTGAAACATCTTTCTTCACAGGGTCTCTAATTTCTTATCCATGGGTTCCTTAAATGACGAACTATCCTCAAGCGGGATAGTGGTGAGCTTAGTAAACATGGAGATAACTCCATCCACCTTAGGGACAGATCCCCACAATTCTAGCTGAGAGTCTGGAACCGGGAACAATTTTTTAAACGAAGAAGAAGGGGAGAAAGATGATCCAAGTCTCTCCCATTCATTCTTAATAATATTCTCCATCTTTACGGGAACCAGGAAAGTTTGGGGCACCACCCTGTCCTCATAAACTTTATCAAGTTTAGGAATAGAAGGTTCCTCCGGTAACTTCTGTTCCGGAACCTCTAGTGTAGCCAACACCTCTTTTAATAAAAAGCATTAGTTCTCCATCCTAAAGCTAAAATCTGGTTCCTCCGCAGCCGGAGTTTTAGAGGCCGCAGATTCTGACCCAGAGAGAGAGTCCTCCAAAGTATCGGAATTCTCTGCATCAGCGGATAATCTAGTCTCAGATACATCCAACGGAGAAGATTAACCCTGGGAAGGATAGCAATGTTTAACCTTTTGCTTGTGCTTAGCCAAGCGAGGTAAAGCACTAAAGACCGCAGATACCGCCGTTTGCAACTGCTCAGCAAAATCAGGTGGCAACATGCCCCTCCCACAGGAGGATTAGAAGTGTACTGGGGAACTGCATGTGTAATCGGAGATAAATGTAGGGAACGCACCTTGTGGGAAGGAGGCCCCACAGAGGTGGACGGCTCAGTGGTACTAAACATCTTATTTCTTTTAGATATCACTATTTTATCGAGGCATGTGGAACATAGTTGAGCAGGCGGATATACCAGAGCCTCCTCACAATAAACACAGGCATTAGATTTAGGTAAATAGGGAGTGCCCTCTAACATATCAGAGTCCTCCATAGCTTGCGCCTTTAATTGGACTAAAGCAAAATATAAATGGCACCTTTATACTCCAAATGGCCGGGGCACTCACCACCTCCTATGACCCAGGCCCACAGAGAAACCGCTTTAATCTCCTGCAACCGACGGTCAGGAAAAGGAAGAGAATGAGACCCCACCCGGTCACATGGAGTGCCAGGCAGGACCGCCCCTGCAGTCGAGAACAAGCATGCCAAACTAAACAGGCTGCGCAGTAATCAAAATGAAGGAAGAACATGACTGTTCACACATTGCCAGAGCCACATCTCACATATGTCGCAGCAAAAAACACAATAAAGCAATCATGTATACATCCCCCCCTGTTCAATAATCACCTTCCGGAGATATTAACCCTTGATTCTATACAGATAAAAGGAGCCACACTGTTACCCTGTCTTCTTGTGTTATCATTACATATATAAAAAATGAAACAATCTTACCAGAATCAACGCCGTGGAACAGAAACACGGCCTCTTAAGTTTGACAGTGTGTAGCATCGCTCCTGACATGGACTTGAGTGAAGAAAGCAGGCAGTGAAACTCGTCAACACTGATTGCTTAAGGAGCTGTTAATACAAGTCTGGATGGATTAACAGAAAGACTCTCCCTGCATCTCCAGACGCTAACATTCATCAATGCTGTCACTGAGAGGCTGACAAGACTACTTAAAACTCAAGTCCCATTCTGAAGAGTACTATCCTCAATAAGAGACTATTCAGAAATCTTCCGACACTTCTCTGCCATACTCCTGTGACGAAAGGCAAAGAATGACTGGGGGATGAGGGAAGTGGGTGAGGTATTTAAGCATTTTACTGGGGTGTCTTTGCCTCCTCCTGGTGGCCAGGTGCTGTATTTCCCAAAGTAATGAATGAAGCCGTGGACTCTCCTCATATTAGATGGAAATAGTGATCTAGAGAGATAAAAAATACTCAATAAAGGGTACAAATTTTAGAATCATAATCATTAGCCTTCATCTAAAAGAGAGGAGACATAATAGAGTAACTTATTTATCTAAGAGTCATTTGAGTGAAAGAAGGGCATTGGATGACCTCTATGATGAAGTGTGTGTGGTCCACACGAAACACATAAGAGATTATCATCTGTACATAGTGGGGATTGTCTGTACACTGTTTTCATGTGGAAATTTCACAATAAATCAAAGCACTAAAGCCAATTTTGCTGGCTTTGCAATATTTTCTTCTACATTGCATGGCCATAGCTGAAAAAAAAGGAAAATGAAACTAACATCCCAAATGGAAAAGTATGAAGAAGGGTACATTAGCAGCTTTGTACCAATGCTGACGAGAAAGGCATGACCTTAAAATGATATTGTGTAATGAGCCAGCTTAATAGAACAGTAAGCTAAACCTGAGTCTCAGAGAAAAAAGGAGTTATCTATGTGATTCAAATGGACTGTGAAGACATTCAGGTTTCTTTAAAACACTAGCTAGCCTATTTTGAGCTATAGCATTTTTTTTTGTACCAAGTTCCCAAGATTCTTTAAAAAATAAAAATACACTCCCTCCTACAGACAATAAAGGGACCAGGATTCCCTGAAATTGACCAAGAAACTTAGCAAATGCTGCAGCAAAGGAAACAATTTTGTCTCTTTCAGTAATTATTTTAAATCAGGTACAAAATATTATCAGGCCTGAGAAGGGTAATGGGAACTAAAAACAAATAGATTCTGATAATTTGAGAAAGTCTCCTGAATTAATCACACAAGAAAGGCATAGCTATTACGTTCAGATATTGACACCCATTTATAAAAAGGAGAACATGGAATTTTAGCCAAGAAACCAAGAGGTCAAGAATGAAAAGGATAAAAGGACCACCTGAAAGTTTCTGCAGTAGAAGATCTGCTAATTTAACATCCAATTGCTCAAATTAAGTGACTAGACCTGGAGGGTATTTCACTTTTAGAGTGATGTTTCTGCCAAGACAATGATCAATGAAATCCTACATCATGTGTGAGAGAATTTTGTAACTCCCAAATGATTTAGTTATTGAACTATTGAAATATTGTCAATTTGAAGGAGGATACAACAATTTAGATGGTAAATGCTCCTGCCATTAAACGTTTTATAGTATTCAACCATTTTTTCCTTCTGTTTTGACAATTCTGCATTTTATACCCTAACCTTGGTGACTGCATAAAGTTATTTGATATTAGTTAGAATTTACCAAAATGAGCTCCCTCATTCAGAACCTCAATATAAGTGAACATCAAAACAATATTCTTCTTGCTTTCTTTAGATAAGAATGTGATGTTAAAATAACTTAAAACCTACTAAAGGTTTGATGCCCTTAGACAATAAGAGTACAGTAATGTAGAGGAGGAGTGAGGAAAATGTCTGAACTGGAGATGAGAGTGGATCTGCAATTCAAGTGATTTTTTTGTGTGGATTGTTGTTCTTTATTGTTATTATCAAGTTATAAAGCACCAAATGGAGAATGGAAAATTAGTGTGTAATTCAGATGAGATAGTGTGATAGTAGACAGTATGTGGTGAGGAGTGATAATGAATCTAAAGCAGGCGTGCCAAAACTTTTTATATGGTGGGCTGTCACTATTGGGATTAGCAAGGGGACACATTATTCAAACGTATGCTAAAGAAAATGTCTCAATATAAAATAATAATGACATAAAATTACATTTACAATAAATTAGTCAATATTAATGTAATGTAATGTAACTGGTATATACTACTCAAATTTGCAAAATTGGTTCAAACACACATGCTTAATTACATAATGCAAGAGACAGCTTTTTCAATAAAAAATTACAGGTATCTGTTTTCTGCTTATTGGTCCTGAAGGAAAACCCTTGGAAAGACGGATGTGTCCCATAAGTCATAGTTTGGGCAACTCTGATCTACAAGGATAAAATAAATTATTATAACTTTTCCACGAGGAACCAGACAAAGCTGAGATTACATTTTTATAGATTTCGATTTTTTTCTGAAGGCTGAGTGTCCCTATGTTCATATCTGATTCAAGAAAGATAATCTTTTAGTAAAGGTGAAGAATGGATTTCTCTGAGGAGATTATGAAACCAAAGTTCATCAGGATTTTAACTTTGAGGTTAAAATGAATAAATTGGTGCAGGTCTTTCTTCATAATTTTGAGGTTGCTCCAGTAAATATTTATGCCAGTGCCCCAAAGAGAAGCTAAGGTATAAGTCATTTTTGTATTTTGCACATATCCATTCAGCTGAGGAAATATCAAACCTGATGTTCTAGAGAGGCAGGAACTATAAGGTAGGCAACGTTTAGATCTAGATGAAGAAGCCTCTAAGAGGCAATCTCTTAGAAAACAGAATTTATGCTTACCTGATAAATTACTTTCTCCAACGGTGTGTCCGGTCCACGGCGTCATCCTTACTTGTGGGATATTCTCTTCCCCAACAGGAAATGGCAAAGAGTCCCAGCAAAGCTGGTCACATGATCCCTCCTAGGCTCCGCCCACCCCAGTCATTCGACCGACAGACAGGAGGAAATATATATAGGAGAAATCATATGATACCGTGGTGACTGTAGTTAGAGAAAATAATTCATCAGACCTGATTAAAAAAACCAGGGCGGGCCGTGGACCGGACACACCGTTGGAGAAAGTAATTTATCAGGTAAGCATAAATTCTGTTTTCTCCAACATTGGTGTGTCCGGTCCACGGCGTCATCTTTACTTGTGGGAACCAATACCAAAGCTTTAGGACACGGATGAAGGGAGGGAGCAAATCAGGTCACCTAAACGGAAGGCACCACAGCTTGCAAAACCTTTCTCCCAAAAATAGCCTCCCAAGAAGCAAAAGTATCAAATTTGTAAAATTTGGCAAAAGTGTGCAGTGAAGACCAAGTCGCTGCCTTACATATCTGGTCAACAGAAGCCTCGTTCTTGAAGGCCCATGTGGAAGCCACAGCCCTAGTGGAGTGAGCTGTGATTCTTTCAGGAGGCTGCCGTCCGGCAGTCTCATAAGCCAAACGGATAATGCTTTTAAGCCAAAAGGAAAGAGAGGTAGAGGTCGCTTTTTGACCTCTCCTTTTACCAGAATAAACAACAAACAAGGATGATGTTTGTCTGAAATCTTTAGTAGCCTCTAAATAGAATTTTAGAGCATGGACAACGTCCAAATTGTGTAACAAACGCTCCTTCTTTGAAACTGGATTCGGACACAAAGAAGGTACAACTATCTCCTGGTTAATATTTTTGTTAGAAACAACTTTAGGAAGAAAACCAGGCTTAGTACGCAAAACCACCTTATCTGCATGGAACACCAGATAAGGAGGAGAACACTGCAGAGCAGATAACTCTGAAACTCTTCTAGCAGAAGAGATTGCAACCAAAAACAAAACTTTCCAAGATAGTAACTTAATATCTACAGAATGTAAGGGTTCAAACGGAACCCCTTGAAGAACTGAAAGAACTAGATTTAAACTCCAGGGAGGAGTCAAAGGTCTGTAAACAGGCTTGATCCTAACCAGAGCCTGAACAAATGCTTGAACATCTGGCATAGCTGCCAGTCGTTTGTGTAGTAAGACAGATAAAGCAGAAATCTGTCCCTTTAGAGAACTTGCAGATAATCCTTTCTCCAAACCTTCTTGTAGAAAGGATAGAATCTTAGGAATTTTTATCTTGTTCCATGGCAATCCTTTGGATTCACACCAACAGATATATTTTTTCCATATTTTATGGTAAATTTTTCTAGTTACAGGCTTTCTAGCCTGAATCAGAGTATCTATTACAGAATCTGAAAACCCACGCTTTGATAAAATCAAGCGTTCAATCTCCAAGCCGTCAGTTGGAGGGAAACCAGATTCGGATGTTTGAATGGACCCTGAACAAGAAGGTCCTGTCTCAAAGGTAGCTTCCATGGTGGAGCCGATGACATATTCACCAGGTCTGCATACCAAGTCCTGCGTGGCCACGCAGGAGCTATCAAGATCACCGAGGCCCTTTCCTGATTGATCCTGGCTACCAGCCTGGGAATGAGAGGAAACGGTGGGAATACATAAGCTAGGTTGAAGGTCCAAGGTGCTACTAGTGCATCTACTAGAGTCGCCTTGGGATCCCTGGATCTGGACCCGTAGCAAGGAACCTTGAAGTTCTGACGAGACGCCATCAGATCCATGTCTGGAATGCCCCATAATTGAGTTATTTGGGCAAAGATTTCCGGATGGAGTTCCCACTCCCCCGGATGGAATGTCTGACGACTCAGAAAATCCGCTTCCCAATTTTCCACTCCTGGGATGTGGATCGCCGACAAGTGGCAGGAGTGATCCTCCGCCCATTGAATTATCTTGGTCACTTCTTTCATCGCCAGGGAACTCCTTGTTCCCCCCTGATGATTGATATATGCAACAGTCGTCATGTTGTCTGATTGAAACCTTATGAATTTGGCCTTTGCTAGTTGAGGCCAAGCTTTGAGAGCATTGAATATCGCTCTCAGTTCCAGAATGTTTATCGGGAGAAGAGACTCTTCCCGAGACCATAAACCCTGAGCTTTCAGGGATTCCCAGACCGCGCCCCAGCCCACTAGACTGGCGTCGGTCGTGACAATGACCCACTCTGGTCTGCGGAAGCTCATTCCCTGTGACAGATTGTCCAGGGTCAGCCACCAACGGAGTGAATCTCTGGTCTTTTGATCTACTTGAATCATCGGAGACAAGTCTGTATAATCCCCATTCCACTGTTTGAGCATGCACAGTTGTAATGGTCTTAGATGAATTGGTGCAAAAGGAACTATGTCCATTGTTGCAACCATCAAACCTATTACCTCCATGCACTGCACTATGGAAGGACGAGGAACAGAGTGAAGTACTTGACAAGAGCTTAGAAGTTTTGATTTTCTGACCTCTGTCAGAAAAATCCTCATTTCTAAGGAATCTATTATTGTTCCCAAGAAGGGAACTCTTGTTGACGGGGACAGAGAACTTTTTTCTTTGTTCACCTTCCATCCGTGAGATCTGAGAAAGGCTAGGACGATGTCCGTATGAGCCTTTGCTTTTGACAGGGACGACGCTTGAATTAGGATGTCGTCCAAGTAAGGTACTACTGCAATGCCCCTTGGTCTTAGAACCGCTAGAAGGGACCCTAGTACCTTTGTGAAAATTCTCGGAGCAGTGGCTAATCCGAATGGAAGTGCCACAAACTGGTAATGCTTGTCCAGAAAAGCGAACCTTAGGAACTGATGATGTTCCTTGTGGATAGGAATATGTAGGTACGCATCCTTTAAATCCACGGTGGTCATAAATTGACTTTCCTGGATGGTGGGAAGGATCGTTCGAATGGTTTCCATTTTGAACGATGGAACACTGAGAAATTTGTTTAGGATCTTCAGATCCAAAATTGGTCTGAATGTTCCCTCTTTTTTGGGAACTACGAACAGATTTGAGTAAAATCCCATTCCTTGTTCTTTTATTGGAACTGGATGTATCACTCCAATCTCTAACAGGTCTTCTACGCAATGTAAGAATGCCTGTCTCTATATTTGGTTTGAGGATAATTGAGACCTGTGGAACCTTCCCCTTGGGGGTAGTTCCTTGAATTCCAGAAGATAACCTTGAGAAACTATTTCTAGCGCCCAAGGATCCTGAACATCTCTTGCCCAAGCCTGAGCAAAGAGAGAGAGTCTGCCCCCTACTAGATCCGGTTCCGGATCGGGGGCTATCCCTTCATGCTGTTTTGGTAGCAGTGGTAGGCTTCTTGGCCTGCTTACCCTTGTTCCAGCCTTGCATTGGTTTCCAGGCTGGTTTGGGTTGTGAAGTATTACCCTCTTGCTTAGAGGATGCAAAATTAGAGGCTGGTCCGTTTCTGCGAAAGGGACGAAAATTAGTCTTATTTTTAGCCTTAAACGACCTATCCTGTGGGAGGGCGTGGCCCTTTCCCCCAGTGATGTCTGAAATAATCTCTTTCAAATCTGGTCCAAATAATGTTTTACCTTTGAAAGGAATGTTAAGCAATTTTGTCTTGGATGACACATCCGCTGACCAAGACTTTAGCCAAAGCGCTCTGCGCGCCACTATAGCAAACCCTGAATTTTTCGCCGCTAATCTAGCTAATTGCAAAGCGGCATCTAAAACAAAAGAGTTAGCCAATTTAAGTGCTTGAACTCTGTCCATAACCTCCTCATACGAAGATTCTCTACTGAGCGACTTTTCTAGTTCCTCGAACCAGAAGCACGCTGCCGTAGTGACAGGAACAATGCATGAAATTGGTTGTAGAAGGAACCCTTGCTGTACAAAAATCTTTTTAAGCAAACCCTCTAATTTTTTATCCATAGGATCTTTAAAAGCACAACTGTCCTCGATAGGAATAGTAGTGCGTTTGTTTAGAGTAGAAACCGCCCCCTCGACCTTGGGGACTGTCTGCCATAAGTCCTTTCTGGGGTCGACTATAGGAAATAATTTCTTAAATATAGGGGGGGGAACAAAAGGTATGCCGGGCCTTTCCCACTCTTTATTTACTATGTCCGCCACCCGCTTGGGTATAGGAAAAGCGTCGGGGGGCACCGGAACCTCTAGGAACTTGTCCATCTTACATAATTTCTCTGGAATGACCAAATTGTCACAATCATCCAGAGTAGATAACACCTCCTTAAGCAGTGCGCAGAGATGTTCTAATTTAAATTTAAATGTCACAACATCAGTTTCAGCTTGATGAGAAATTTTTCCTGAATCTGAGATTTCTCCATCAGACAAAACCTCCCTCATGGCCCCTTGAGATTGGTGTGAGGGTATGTCAGAACAAATATCATCAGCGCCCTCCTGCTCTTCAGTGTTTAAAACAGAGCAATCGCGCTTTCTCTGATAAGTAGGCATTTTGGATAAAAGATTTGCTATGGAGTTATCCATTACAGCCGTTAATTGTTGCATGGTAATAAGTATTGGCACACTAGATGTACTAGGGGCCTCCTGTGTGGGCAAAACTGGTGTAGACACATTAGGGGATGATGTAGTATCATGTTTACTCCCCTCATTTGAGGAATCATCTTGGGCAATATCATCATCTGTGGCATTACTGTCCTTACTTTGTTTGGACACTATGGCACACTTATCACATAAATTTAAATGGGGAGACACATTGGCTTTCATACATATAGAACATAGCTTATCTGATGGTACAGACATGTTAAACAGGCTTAAACTTGTCAACAAAGCACAAAAAACGTTTTAAAATAAAACCGTTACTGTTTCTTTAAATTTCAAACTGAAAACACTTTATTACTGAATATGTGAAAAAGTATGAAGGAATTGTTCAAAAATTACCAAAATTTCACCACAGTGTCTTAAAGCATTAAAAGTATTGCACACCAAATTTCAGAGCTTTAACCCTTAAAATAACGGAACCGGAGCCGTTTTTACATTTAACCCCTATACAGTCCCAGCTATATGCTTTGCTGAGACCCAACCAAGCCCAGAGGGGAATACGATACCAAATGACGCCTTCTATAAGCTTTTTCAGTGATTCTTGGCTCCTCACACATGCATCTGCATGCCTTGCTCTCCAAAAACAACTGCGCATTAATGGCGCGAAAATGAGGCTCTGTCTATAACTAGAAAAGGCCCCCATCTGAAAAAGGTGTCCAACACAGTGCCTGCCGTTTTTCTAAACGTTCCCCAAGATTATAATAACAATTATTAGTTAGAATCTGCATAATATGCCTAGTAAAGCAATCGTTTTAGCCCAGAAAAATGTCTATCAGTTTTTAAGCCCTTTTTGAAGCCCTTTATTCTTATTATGTTTAACTAAGAAAATGGCTTACCGGTCCCCATGAGGGGAAATGACAGCCTTCCAGCATTACATGGTCTTGTTAGAAATATGGCTAGTCATACCTTAAGCAGAAAAGTCTGCTAACTGTTTCCCCCAACTGAAGTTACTTCATCTCAACAGTCCTGTGTGGAAACAGCAATCGATTTTAGTTACTGTCTGCTAAAATCATCTTCCTCTTACAAACAGAAATCTTCATCCTTTTTCTGTTTCAGAGTAAATAGTACATACCAGCACTATTTTAACAAACACTTGATAGAAGAATAAAAACTACATTTAAACACCAAAAAACTCTTAACCATCTCCGTGGAGATGTTGCCTGTGCAACGGCAAAGAGAATGACTGGGGTGGGCGGAGCCTAGGAGGGATCATGTGACCAGCTTTGCTGGGACTCTTTGCCATTTCCTGTTGGGGAAGAGAATATCCCACAAGTAAGGATGACGCCGTGGACCGGACACACCAATGTTGGAGAAATTGAATATTATCCATCTTGAAGTGATACTGGGTAAGCAATATAATTTAGTTCTTATAGGTTAATATCGGCTCAAAATTGGCCATTTTCTTTTTTTGCTAGAAAGACACTGCCAATAGGCTAATTTCTGCAAATAGGCAAAGTCTACCATCCATATTTGTTTATTTGTTTAAAAATAGATCAATTGAAATTTGGTTGAGGGATTAACTGGAATGTGTTATTGATCCTCTGGCACTGGCTGTCAAATAATGAACTGTCTTTGGAAGATGGTTGAGGAAACTGGGGTTGTAAAAGGGCCTATTAGAGGATAGCTGGCTCTTTTTAAGGGTAATGGTAGGAAAATTGGCCCCTACAGTCTGACAGTATTGGATCTTATATTTGGAAAAAAGTTATTATTTTTGTTGGCCCTCCCTAATAAACAGCTCATTTGAGTAATTCTCTAAGAATTGTTGACATTACTAGAGGGAGACTGTTTGGATAGTTCAAATATTTTGTTATAGGACCCACAACATTGAGAAATGTATCTTGACAGGCATTCCAAGACCTGCCCAGGCCTTTTCAGTGGTCAAAATTAAGTAATAACAGACATTTAGAATTTTGGATCAATTTCTGGGGTTACACATGATATTTCAGATAATGGTATGGCTTGAACTTTCTAGTTAACGTCTGCTATTATATTTGCTTTATTTTTTTGGAACACATCGGGTGAGCCCATGACAAGAGGCATATATATAAAGCCACCAATTAGCAGCCAGCTCACAGTAGTGCATTGCCGCTGCTGAGTATATATGCATATACTAAAATAATGAAATGCATTTGATAACAGAAGTTATTTGTAAAAAATATTCTACATTTAAAGATTAAGAATTTGCCGGTATATATTAAGAGAATATAATTCTATAGAAATCTTTGCATGGCACCGGATTTGTAAATATTTAAAAATCAATTTCGCAGTATCACAATTTCTAACCATTGAGGGTAATTATGAGCTCAACAAGGGCTCTCTTCTAAAATATTCTCACAATGGAGAGATAATGGATTAGTTAATGTAGCTCAGATGATAAATAAAGACCACAAAACATCTAAAATAATAGACTTTGAATCGGCCAAAAACAAATTCTCATTGACAAACAAGTACTACTTTGCCTTCCTGCAAATTAGGCATTATTGCCTGAAACTTATAAAGTCACATGGAGATACATGGGACTCTCCAATATTAGCTCCAGTAATAAATGCTTTTAAAATGGGCAAATATTCAATCTCATTATTATATAACATAGTGAATAATATAGATTATAAAAAATATCTTGATAAAGGGATTACAAAATGGAGAGAACTGCATTTCGATAACCGTAATGAACAAATATTATTGAAAAGCATAGAAAAAGTAGAGGAAGCATCATTGTCTACACTTATGCGAGAACAGCATATTAAGACTATCCGGATGGCATATTTTACACCCGAAAAGATATCCAAGTGGGGGGGACACTAGGGAAGGAACCTTCTGCGTGAAATGTAGACAGAATATAGCAAATCTAGTACACTGCCTCTGGCTATGTCCAAAGATACAAAAATTCTGGAAAATGGTAAATTTTTGGACCAATAAGATTTTCAATATCCAATTAAATTTACAAGGGGAGAATATTTTTTTTTTTAATTATGATATTAATTGCCTTCAATTGAGGACATTTTTGATCATGGTAATATTAATTGGAAGGTACCTTATTGTGAAAGGCTGAAAGAGTGTGACTGCACCATCTTTTAAAGCCTTTAAACAGGCCAATTATAAACAATTTCTTATAGAACAATATGACATTTGGTTCAAATTAGAAGTTAATATTGAAAGGTTCTTTGAAAAATGTGAAAAATGGATTAAAACTTTAGAATTAGAAGAACAAAAATTAGTAATTAAAACATTTGAAAATACATTATATATTGAAAATTGTAGGCTAAGAGGATGATGGCTCTTTTGATTTCATAAAATTGGAAATTGGGGCAAGAAAGAGGGAGGAAGAGAGTTATCTAATTCTGATTTTCTGATTTATTAACTCCCCCCCCCCCAGCTCATTTTGTTTTACGTTTGTATTATGAAATCTGAACAAAAGGTAATAATTAAAATTACACCCAGAAATGGTTGAAGAATATAAAGAGGGATATTTATCAAGCCGTCAACTGCAAACACGCTCGAATTCCTCAGCGTAATTGTGGTGAGCTTGATTTGACCTAGTTATCAAAGCCTACAGACCGGCAAAATTTGAAATTTGTGACGTAACATACGATCCGCCGGTCTCAATCCGACACAGATCGATGCTTACGTCATTACAGATGTTTCGAATACACATTTGGCCCTATTTGACACTTTTTCAAAGTTATCAAATAGTTAACAGGTACGCTCGCGGCTATTAACCCCTAAACCGCCAGCCCCCCACATCGCTATAAACTAAATTAAGCTATTAGCCCCTAAACGACCCGCTAACTTTACATTAAAATTACCACATCCCTATCTTATAATAAATTAAAACTTACCTTTAGAATTAAAATAAACCATATTAAACTATTAATTAACCTACCCTAACTATTATACTACAATTACATTAAATTAGCAATTAAATTAACTATATTACATATTACAAAACCCTAACCCTACTCAAATTATTTAAATATAGTATTAAAAATTACTAAGTTACAAAACCCCCCCCACTAAGTTACAAAACAAACAAACCACAGTATCAAAAATAAAAATGAATTACACCTAATCTAATAGCCCTATCAAAATAAAAAAGCCCCCCCAAAATAAAAAACCCTAGCCTACAATAAACTACCAATGGCCCTTAAAAGGGCCTTTTGCGGGGCATTGCCCCAAAGAAATCAGCTCTTTTACCTGAAAAAAAAACAAACACCAACCCCCAACAGTTAAACCCCCCCAACCCCCCCAAATAAAAAGCCCATCTAAAAAAACTAAGCTCCCCATTGCCCTGAAAGGGGCATTTGTATGTGCATTGCCCTTAAAAGGGCATTTATCTCTTTTACCTGCCCAGACCCTACTCTAAAAATAAAACCTACCCAAAAAACCCTTAAATAAACCTAACACTAACCCCTGACAATCCCCTTACAGTTTTTGAAGTTCCGCTTGAAGGATTCATCCAGCCGGCAAGAAGTCTTCATCCGGGCGGCAAGAAGTCTTCATCCGGGCGGCCTCTTCTATCTTCAGAAGAGGCTGCCCGGATGAAGACTTCTTGACGGCTGGATGGATCCTTCAAGCGGAACTTCAAAAACTGTAAGTGGATTGTCGGGGGTTAATGTTAGGTTTATTTAAGGGTTTTATTTTTAGAGTAGGGTCTGGGCAGGTAAAAGAGCTAAATGCCCTTTTAATGGCAATTCCCATACAAATGCCCTTTTCAGGGCAATGGGGAGCTTAGTTTTTTTTAGATAGGCTTTTTATTTGGGGGGTTGGTTGGGTGGGTGGTGGTTTTAACTGTTGGGGGGTGTTTGTATTTTTTCTTTTCAGGTAAAAGAGCCAATTTCTTTGGGGCAATGCCCCGCAAAAGCCCTTTTAAGAGCTTTTGGTAGTTTATTGTAGGCTAGGGTTTTTTTATTTTGGGGGGCTTTTTTATTTTGATAGGGCTATTAGATTAGGTGTAATTCGTTTTTATTTTTGATACTGTGGTTTGTTTGTTTTTTGTAACTTAGTGTATATTTTTTTGTAACTTAGTAAATTTTAATAGTATATTTAAATAATTTGAGTAGGGTTAGGGTTTTTTAATATATAATAGTTAATTTAATTGCTAGTTTTATGTAATAGTAGTATAATAGTTAGGGTAGGTTAATTAATAGTTTAATATAGTTTCTTTTAATTCTACAGGTAAGTTTTAATTTATTTTAAGATAGGGATGTGGTAATTTTAATGTAAGGTTAGCGGGTCATTAGGTTTAGGGGTTAACAGCTTAATTTAGTTTATGGCGATATGGGGGGCTGGCGCTTTAGGAGTTAATAGGTTTAGTTAATGGTAGTGATGTGGGAGGCCAGGGGTTTAGGGGTGACGGGGTCCGGGAGCGGCGGGATAGGGGTTAATACATTTATTAAAGTTGCGGAGGGGTCGGGAGCGGTGGGATAGGGGTTAAACATTTTAGTATATTGGCAGCGTTTAGTTAAAGGATATAAATAAAGTTGTGAAAAAGCCGAATAGCAGCAAGATCGATGACTGTTAGTTAACAACAGTCCGATGCTCATTGCCCCGTACTTGGTGCGCTGCTTTTTGACAGCTTTTTTTATAAATATGGAGAGCGTATTCAGGTCCGCGTCCGCAATGTTAGGTGAGCGTATTGGTCGCCGGCGAATGCAGCATAGTTGAGGCTTTGATACATATCCCCCAAAGTATTAACAAGTATTTATATCAAGATAAGATAGCATGTTTAAACAAAAAAAAGTATATATATATTTTTGAAAGTTACTTTCTAATGTTAGACTGGAAACCCTGTGACAGGGTATATCTATATGTTAGAACAAAATGTTATGAGCACTAAATATAAGAAAGTTGTATATTATTCTATCAAAGTGAAGGATAGATGATGTATTGTAATATTGATGGGGGTTTTTCATGTATTGATTATTATGGAGGGGATTGTTCTCTATTTTTGTTTATCCTGATCATTGTATATTATCTATACGGAAAATAAAAAAAGAATATTAAAAAAAAAAATAATAATAATAGAAGTTACTTGGAAAGTTGTATAAAATTACATTCTCTATCTGAATCATGAACGTTTATTTTTTAGTTTACTGTCACCTTAAAGTGAATGTAAATTTTTCAGTTATTCACAATAAATATCGCTTCTTATTAACTCTATTATTGATACCGCATTGTTATTATCTTAAAATATGCAAAATATAACATGATATTATAGTTTTCAACTTAGCTCCATTTTCAGTTAGAGCTCCTCCCATCCATTACTTCCCTTCTTTCCTTCGCATTACGTATAGAGCGGTCCCACCCGCTCTATGACGTATTAGCAAAGCGTGTTCACGATCTCTCGTTTTTGTGCGCATGCATTTAAAATATACTGCCGAATTTGCGCGTGCGTTTACACTCTACTTCCGAAATTGCACATGCGTTGATAAACTATGGTATAAGTAGATACTTGCTGTTCCAAGTAAATCTAGTAAGCTTATGGCTGCGGCCTTTTTATGTGCATGCTTACAGCATGTACGCGCAGCGCTTAAAAATACAATTGCAGTTTGTTTACGCATGCGCATACAAAAGACGCATGCGCAAAAAATAATAGTGACATTTTGCAAAAGGGGCTGGACGCCACGGGGTAAGACAGATTATTAGTTTAGTCAAGTGTCAATCAAAGTACTAAACGCGGACCAAAATGGCAGGCGGAGGGAGAGAGCAAGACGATTAGCACTAAATAAGTATATACATCAATATAATATGTTTAAAAAAAAAACGATGACAAACATGCTAATTTTTAGCGATAAAGCAGTTCGGATTGTCTACTATCAGTGACTTTACATCCACTTTAATTTCTCTGCTATGTTTTGAGTAGTTTCATGTTCCTCTGAAACTGTTTAACTCCTCCTCAGAGGTAACCCATTGAATTGGCAATGTTTTTTGTTTTTTTTACGTAGTCTTCAGACTAATGGTAATGCTGAGACATTCTCACACAACACTTAAAGGGACTTTAAACATGGTAATATAAAATGATAAATTGCATATACATATATATATATATATATATATATATATATATATATATATATATATATATATATATATAAACCCTGCAATATACTTTCATTATTTATTTTGTCCCCCTTTCTTGTAATTCCATTATGAAATTGAGAGCTTTTCAGTTCCTGTTAGAAATGGAGAACACTGTTAAATTCCACACAGCCATTGACTGCACACTCTAGTGACCTATTTAAAACTGCCCCTAATTGGCCACAGTAGAGAAGGTAACCTAAGATGGCGGCTCCCATTGTTTTATAGACACTAAAACGTTACACTTATTTTGTCAATATTTAAACAGCTAAAGAAACTTAAAAAAAAATACATATACTGTACTTGTTATTCTCAGAGTAATCTTTTATTTGAATGCCTCATTCTATCTAGCATTTATTTAGTGTTTAATGTCCTTTTAATGTTTTAAATTTACAGGTAAAATAAATTATTTTAAATCAAATTTAAAAAGTCACAAATAACTGAAGATCTGAAGATTTCCAGAGAGAAACAACTGTCAAGAAAAGTAACTTGTATGTGCAATAATTAAACTGATCAGTAGGAGGCAACAAAGTAACTAAATATAATATGAGATAATATAGTATAGAATAGAGTAGAATAGAATAATGATTAGGTTATATAAATATGTAAAATAGAAAACCACAATGAAGCTCACAAAGAAGAAAAGGGAACAATAAAGCAAAGCAAATAAAATGTATATAAAAACAATAATATAAAAACATAATGAATTAAAATAATTTTTACATGAAAGAAAAAAAGGAATATTAAAGGGACAGTCTAGCCAATGATTCAGATAGGGCATATCATTTTAAACAACTTTCCAATTTACTTTTAATATCAAATGTGCTTTGTTCTCTTGGTATTCTTAGCTGAAAGCTAAACCTAGGTAGGCTCATATGATAATTTTTTTATTTGCTTTTCACAACAGGGGAGTGCTAGTTCATGTTAGCCATATAGATAACATTGTAATCACGCCTGTAGCTTGTGGCAGACACTGCACTAATTGACTAAAATACAAGTCAATAGATAATAAATAAAATGGTATGTGATCAGGGGACTGTCTACAAGGTAATCACAGAGGTAAAAAGTATATTAATTTAACTGTGTTGGTTATGCAAAACTGAGGAATCGGTAATAAAGGAAAATCTGGGGTAGACTGTCCCTTTAAAATGGACATTGTACCCTAGATTTTTCTTTGCATAAATGTGTTGTAGATGATCCATTAATTTAGCCGATCTGGGAGTGTTTTTGTAACTCCTTACCAAGCCCCAAAGTTTAAGCTATAGACTGATGTATACTGACTTCACATTGCTTCTGTTAGTATAATGGGTCATATGCAGGGGGGGGTCTGCTCTCAGCCCCTTTCAGTGGGTGTTCCAGACTAACCTCATCAACAGTTCTAAACTGGGAGCTTCTAAGTAAGTTTTTAAAAGGTTTTATAGTGGATTTTTAGATCAGTATCTGTGCATAGTATTCTTTATAGTAGTGCCTATTGCATGCAGTTAAATTAAAATTGGTGAATACTGTCCCTTTAAGATTAAAAAGTAAACATGTGAAAAAGTAACATGCTGTTAATGTGTTGTAGCATTTTAATATGGTCCTATTTCTTACATATAGCTATTGCGTAATCACTATCTCTCACTTGTATTCGATAGATAACCATTGCTGAATTTCAGTCTGTTTTGTCAGTTTTCCAGTGATCACAATCCTCAAAACGCTTCTGCGGTTTATAACCCTGAAGCTTGAAATCTTTGACTCCACAAAAGCAACACCAAAACATTATCTTCATGTTTAATCTCCAAAATTTGGAATTCAATAAATCAAATGCGCAAAACTAAGAACAAACAAAATGACACAATTTGGATTATTTAGCAATTACATCACAGGTTAAAGGGCCTGTATGTAGACTTATTCCTTTTAATAATGTGTAGTGATGTTAACAAGTGACATTTGTGCAATTAAACCTGATGTGAAGCAAAACCACAGGGATATTAGTATAATGAGCGTATGTGCTTATTGAGTTATTGCTTTTGCTAATTTGTATTAGTGTAAAAGTGCTTATTATTATTATTTATAATTTTAATGGATTGAGCAAGAATAATTTGTATCTGATTAGTGACGCTGCTTCCTAATTTCATCCCATATGACAGCAGGGCATTTCAGTTTTTTTTTTCATGTTTTCAAAAACCAATATTCTGTTTGAAACCTTTTTGGGGGAAAAAGTCAGAAAGTGTTGTCCTGGGCATATCTAGTTCTTTTAGCTGTGGAATTCTGTAAGTTGCTAATGACCTCATAAATGTCTCAGGTTTTGAGAATTTGAAATGTGATCAGAAAAACAGGACTGGCGATTTTTTTTCAGAAACAAGTGCTTCTGATAAACAATGAAAATGGTTCACTGTGATTGCATCAACATCAAAAATTAAAGGAATGGTCTAGTCAAAATTAAACTTCCATGATTTAGATAGAGCAGTGTTTTTCAACCAGTGTGCCGTAGCACACTAGTGTGCCGTGAGAGATCCTCAGGTGTGCCGCGGCAGACTGACAACAGTGCGGGGGTGTCCCTTTTTCAAATTTTGAAATATTGGGAGGTATGTGACAGGCTCATCAGGCATCATTTACAACCATGACACTGACATTCATTCACAGACAATCATTATGATTGTTTGTGAATGAATGCCAATATGTCATGTGTAGTTTGTAGGAGGCATGGCATGCCAGCACAGTACAGTGTGTATATCTGTGTGTGTGTATGTATGTATGTATATGTATGTGTATATATATATATATATATATATATATATATATTTATATATATATATATATATATATATATATATATATATATATATATATATATATATATATATATATATATATATATATATAATCTCAAGTAGGGTGTGTGCACTCTCACCAACGACCAAAAAAACTGCCAGGGTGCAATTGTGTAAGGAATATAAGTTTGTAGGAATAAGCACTCACTGGTCTTCTGCCATCCGTGATATAAATTCTTTATTAAACAGTGACGTGTAGGCTACAATGTGTGATTTTGTAAACATTTTTTACGTAAAAAAGTGTGCCACGGCAAAAAAAGGTTGAAAATCGCTGAGATAGAGCATGCAATTTTAGGCAACTTTCTAATTTACTCCTGTTACCAATTTTTCTTTGTTTTCTTGTTATCCTTTGTTGAAAAGCTGGGATGTAAGTGTGCACGTGTCCACAGCACTATATGGCAGCAGTTTTGCAACAATGTTATGCATTAGCAGGAGCACTAGATGGCAGCACTATTTCCTGTCATGTAGTGCTTCAGGCATGTGCACGCTACCTACCTAGGTATCCCTTCAACAAAGAATAACATGAGAACAAAACAAATTTGATAATAGAAGTAAACTGGAAACTTTTTAAAAATTGTATTCTCTATCTAAATAATGAAAGAAAATTTTTGGGTTTACTGTCCCTTTAAGAGACGGCCTATTTTTGGTTCAACATCTGGGTAGCGCTTGCTGATTGGATAGCTACATTTAGACACCAATCAGAAAGTGCTACCCAGGTGCTGAACCAAAAATGGGCTGGCTCTTTAGCTTACATTCTTGCTTTTCCAAATAAAGATACCAAGAGAACGAAGAAAATTTGATAATAGGAGTATATTAGAAAGTTGCTTAAAATAAAATGTTCTATCTGAATCGTGAAAGTTTAATTTTGACTATGTTATTCCTTTAATCTACAGCCATTAAACATGTTGATAATCATCAAATGATACATTGAGATCAACTCTGTTTAATGCCCACAAAAAGCAGAGCCAGGTACAGGCAGGATATGTGCGTAGCTCCCTTACGGCTAGATTTAGAGTTTGGCGTTAGCCGTCAAAACCAGCGTTAGAGGCTCCTAACGCTGGTTTTGGGCTACCGCTGGTATTTAGAGTCAGTCAGGAAAGGGTCTAACGCTCACTTTGCAGCCGCGACTTTTCCATACCGCAGATCCCCCTACGCCATTTGCGTATCCTATCTTTTCAATGGGATCTTTCTAACGCTGGTATTTAGAGTCGTGGCTGAAGTGAGCATTAGAAATCTAACGACAAAACTCCAGCCGCAGAAAAAAGTCAGTAGTTAAGAGCTTTCTGGGCTAACGCCGGTTTATAAAGCTCTTAACTACTGTGCTCTAAAGTACACTAACACCCATAAACTACCTATGTACCCCTAAACCAAGGCCCCCCCACAACGCCGCCACTCTATTAAAATTTTTTAACCCCTAATCTGCCGACCGCACACCGCCGCCACCTACGTTATCCCTATGTACCCCTAATCTGCTGCCCCTAACACCGCCAACCCCTATATTATATTTATTAACCCTTAATCTGCCGCCCCCAACGTCGCCTCCACCTACCTACAATTATTAACCCCTAATCTGCCGACCGGACCTCACCGCCACTATAATAAATGTATTAACCCCTAATCCGCCTCACTCCCGCCTCAATAACCCTATAATAAATAGTATTAACCCCTAATCTGCCCTCCCTAACATCGCCGACACCTAACTTCAAGTATTAACCCCTAATCTGCCGACCGGACCTAACCGCTACTCTAATAAATTTTTTAACCCCTAAAGCTAACCCTAACACCCCCCTAAGTTAAATATAATTTAAAACTAATTAAATAAATTAACTCTTATTAAATAAATTATTCCTATTTAAAGCTAAATACTTACCTGTAAAATAAACCCTAATATAGCTACAATATAAATTATAATTATATTGTAAATATTTTAGGATTAATATTTATTTTACAGGCAACTTTGTAATTATTTTAACCAGGTACAATAGCTATTAAATAGTTAATAACTATTTAATAGCTACCTAGTTAAAATAATTACAAAATTACCTGTAAAATAAATCCTAACCTAAGTTACAATTAAACCTAACACTACACTATCAATAAATTAATTAAATAAAATACCTACAATTATCTACAATTAAACCTAACACTACACTATCAATAAATTAATTAAATACAATACCTACAAATAAATACAATTAAATAAACTAACTAAAGTACAAAAAATAAAAAAGAACTAAGTTACAAAAAATAAAAAAATATTTACAAACATTAGAAAAATATTACAACAATTTTAAACTAATTACACCTACTCTAAGCCCCCTAATAAAATAACAAAGCCCCCCAAAATAAAAAAATGCCCTACCCTATTCTAAAATTAAAATAGAAAAGCTCTTTTACCTTACCAGCCCTTAAAAGGGCCCTTTGCGGGGCATGCCCCAAAGAATTCAGCTCTTTTGCCTGTAAAAAAAAAACATACAATACCCCCCCCCCCAACATTACAACCCACCACCCACATACCCCTAATCTAACCCAAACCCCCCTTAAATAAACCTAACACTAAGCCCCTGAAGATCTCCCTACCTTGTCTTCACCACACCGGGTCCCGGTCGGTCCAGAAGAGCCTCCGAAGTCTTCATCCAAGCCCAAGCGGGGGCTGAAGAGTGATGTCCATCCTCCGGCTGAAGTCTTGATCCAAGCGGCGGCTAAAGAATTCCATCTTCGGGCAGAAGTCTTCATCCTATCCGAGGATCCTAGGATTCTATCAGCCAATCGGAATTAAGGTAGGAAAATTCTGAATGGCTGATGGAATCAGCCAATCAGATTCAAGTTCAATCCGATTGGCTGATCCGATCAGCCAATCAGATTGAGCTTGCATTCTATTGGCTGATCGGAACAGATCGGAACATCTTGGATGACGTCCCTTAAAGGAACCTTCATTCGTCGTCTAGTCGTCGGAAGAAGAGGATGGATCTGCGCCGGAGGTCATCAAGATGGAACCGCTCATCATCGGATGGAAGAACATAGAAGATGCGGCTTGGATGAAGATGTTTGCCGGTCCGGATCTACTCTTCTGCCCGGATAGGATGAAGACTTCTGCCCGAAGATGGAATTCTTTAGCCGCCGCTTGGATCAAGACTTCAGCCGGAGGATGGAAATCACTCTTCAGCCCCCGCTTGGGCTTGGATGAAGACTTCGGAGGCTCTTCTGGACCGATCGGGACCCGGTGTGGTGAAGACAAGGTAGGGAGATCTTCAGGGGCTTAGTGTTAGGTTTATTTAAGGGGGGTTTGTGTTAGATTAGGGGTATGTGGGTGGTGGGTTGTAATGTTGGGGGAGCTTTTCTATTTTAATTTTAGAATAGGGTAGGGCATTTTTTTATTTTGGGGGGCTTTGTTATTTTATTAGGGGGCTTAGAGTAGGTGTAATTAGTTTAAAATTGTTGTAATATTTTTCTAATGTTTGTAAATATTTTTTTATTTTTTGTAACTTAGTTCTTTTTTATTTTTTGTACTTTAGTTAGTTTATTTAATTGTATTTATTTGTAGGTATTTGTATGTAATTAATTTATTGATAGTGTAGTGTTAGGTTTAATTGTAGATAATTGTAGGTATTTTATTTAATTAATTTAATGATAGTGTAGTGTTAGGTTTAATTGTAACTTAGGTTAGGATTTATTTTACAGGTAATTTTGTAATTATTTTAACTAGGTAGCCATTAAATAGTAACTATTTAATAGCTATTGTACCTGGTTAAAATAATTACAAAGTTGCCTGTAAAATAAATATTAATCCTAAAATAGCTACAATATAATTATAATTTATATTGTAGCTATATTAGGGTTTATATTACAGGTAAGTATTTAGCTTTAAATAGGAATAATTTATTTAATAAGAGTTAATTTATTTCGTTAGATTTAAATTATATTTAATTTAGGGGGGTGTTAGGGTTAGGGTTAGACTTAGCTTTAGGGGTTAAAAAATTTATTAGAGTAGCGGTGAGGTCCGGTCGGCAGATTAGGGGTTAATACTTGAAGTTAGGTGTCGGCGATGTTAGGGAGGGCAGATTAGGGGTTAATACTATTTATTATAGGGTTATTGAGGCGGGAGTGAGGCGGATTAGGGGTTAATACATTTATTATAGTAGCGGTGAGGTCCGGTCGGCAGATTAGGGGTTAATAATTGTAGGTAGGTGGAGGCGACGTTGGGGGCGGCAAATTAGGGGTTAATAAATATAATATAGGGGTCGGCGGTGTTATGGGCAGCAGATTAGGGGTACATAGGGATAATGTAGGTTGCGGTGGTGTACGGAGCGGCAGATTAGGGGTTAATAATAATATGCAGGGGTCAGCGATAGCGGGGGCGGCAGATTAGGGGTTAATAAGTGTAAGGTTAGGGGTGTTTAAACTCGAGGTACATGTTAGGGTGTTAGGTGCAGACATAGGAAGTGTTTCCCCATAGGAAACAATGGGGCTGCGTTAGGAGCTGAACGCTGCTTTTTTGCAGGTGTTAGTTTTTTTTTCAGCTCAAACGGCCCCATTGTTTTCTATGGGGGAATCGTGCACAAGCACGTTTTTTAAGCTGGCCGCGTCCGTAAGCACCGCTGGTATTGAGAGTTGCAGTGGCGGTAAATTATGCTCTACGTTCCCTTTTTGGAGCCTAACGCAGCCCTTCTATGAACTCTAAATACCAGCAGTATTTAAAAGGTGCGGGGGAAAAAAAGCCAGCGTTAGCTACGCGGGTCGTTACCGACAAAACTCTAAATTTAGCCATCTGAATCTGCAGTGAATTGCTGGTTGATTTTAATTATGTGACAATAAAAAATAAAAAGAATGTGCACTATGTGGTTTTTTTTTAAGTAGATGAATGTCTGTAGAATTCTTCATCGTGACCTCAAAGAAAGCTAAGAGAAACTTAATAATGTAAAACTGTTTAAAGGTACATGATACCCAAATGTTGAAACACATCAAAGTGATGCAGCATAGCTGTAAAAAGCTGACTATAAAATATCACCTGAACATCTCTATGTAAAAAAGCTAAAAAGACGAAGTTTACATGTATATTTTATATTTTTAATAAGCCCCTAAAGATCTCCTCCCCAGAAATACTCGTTTTATGCTTTTTACTTTTGAAAATATTTTGGGGAGGCTTATGGCTTTCTATGTGATTATTTTTTAATTGAGGGGTCTTAGAGGTCTGTAGCTGCTAAGGGAGCTGATATCAAGAGGTTTGGGGTGCCTCACGCCATCCAGCTCCCTTGACTCCATTATTCACCATGCACGTTTGTGTTGATGTTACCTGTACTCCCATAAAGCCTTGGATTGTTGATCCCCCTAGTGACGACCAGGATACACACACAGAACATTATACGCATGATAACAAGAGATTAAGGGTTATAGTAGTGTTTCTTGCTGATTGGTGGTTTTACTTACATAATCTGTATATTTTACTTTTCATTGGTTTTCAAGTGTCACTTTATGGTCTTCACTGGTATTTTTTTTTTTTTTCCGTGTAAACTCCAATGTACTAATTAATAATAATGTTGGTATGAAGTAGTAAAAGAAATGCAAAGCAAATTATTCATCCCTGACCTTGTGATAAAATCTGAAGTCAGGAGGTCACCTTAAATTATAGGCAAAAACTGCTTGAGATTGTGGGCCCCATTTATCAAAAAGTCTCAACTCGAGAAGCTGTCTGCACGGCTTCACCGCAAATGGGCAGCCGATCTTTTATTCCGCTGGCCCGTATGCAGCATTACACACTCTGCTGAGTGTGTAATGCCCATCCCTTCACTCGAGCGAGCTCTCAGTGATTTCTCTACACCACCTCTAGTGTAAGAAGCAGCGGTCTAATGACCACTGCTTCTTATATTGCGGGAAGCAGGCTCACATGTGCGACCCTGCCCCACAAGGGTTCCAGAGCAGTTTACGCTGATTCGTACATAGAGTCTTGTATCTCTAATCTGCAACAAAGAATCACTGTTCACTTGTTATAAGACATGCAACAAATAGTAATATTTAGAGCTAGATTACAAGTGGAGCACAAATATTTTAAATCTATTGTGTGTTAACATCACTAGAGCACAAACAATAGCGCTTCTATTTTTGCACGCATATAAGTCCAAAGTTATCGAGTGCACGCTAATATATGAATGTGATGTACCTCTTTTTTTTAATATTTAGGCCTAGAAGTGGAGCGCTATTGATAGCTCAGTGCGCACAGGATCAGTATCACAGGACTGCACAAAGATTAGAGTAGAATCTGGTATTACAAGTCCATGGTAAAAAGGAATTGCCAGAGAATGCTTAGCACAGCCACATTATCTGAACTCCAGATGTTTCCTTCTTCTAATACGGGCACAAGAATAGAAATGCGCTATTTTTGCACTCCACTTGTAATCTAGGCCTTAATTGACAAATCAAGTTGGGTCTGATGTATGTGCATGGGTGTTGATTGGAAGGTGTGCTCTGTGCTATTTACAGCTCTAGCACACTACCCAAGTGTATGCCCTTTTATATCAATTCATTACGTGTGCCATTAATTATTGTATAGTCATTTGATAACTAAAATGTTTAGACATCCAGACACTTCCATTCAATCATAAATTCATTTTCTGATGATTGTATTTAATGGACAGTAGAACTGCAAATATTCATCACATATACAAAAATAAAGCAATAATTCTTACTTTGAAATGTATCAGAAAAATTTATAAATCTGCTATTCATTTGAAATTCAAAGTTTTCATTCATTTTGCTGTTGCTTATATCATGTGACAGCCATCAGCCAATGACAATGTGCCAATATGTATACACTGTGAACTCTTGCACATGCTCAGTATGAGCTGGTGCCTCAAAAGTGTGCATATAAAAATTGGAGTTTTTTTTTTATTGTATACTCTATTTAAATCATGAAAGTTTAATGTTGACTTTTGTGTCCCTTTAAGTTTAAAACTGTTCGTTGATTATGGTTAAATTTTTTATTTTTTATTTATTGTTTTAATTTCTCAAGTCACATGCTCATAAAGTGTCTTCTGAATATCCCTATTCTTAAAAATAAGATAATAAAAACATATTAGAACTGGTATAATATTTTGAATTTAATTGTAATATAAGAATTATCCTTCCCTGATGGAACATGAAAAAAGTATATTTAATAATAAGGAAACACTTTTATTAACTTGAAATAATATTATGTAGTTGTTTGAATAAAAATAATTAAAAAGAAATAAAATTTTGATTTTAGCAATAATATTTAACTCTTTAGTTAACACAAATGTTGCTCAAACCAAGTCAAAATGTGTTTTCAAGAACATTTGCCAACATTTGAAAAAAAAATTAATAGACGCCTTGCAGTAGAGCAATCAAATTTATGAGCAGGTTATAAACATATTGGCCATGCTCACCAGTGCATGAAATATTAAATATTGTATTATTAAAGGACCAGTCAACACTGTAGATTTGCATAATCAAGAAATGCATGATAAGAAGACAATGCAATAGCACTTAGTCTGAACTTCAAATGAGTAGTAGATTTTTGTTAAATAAATTGCAAAGTTATGTCTATTTCCACTCCCCCTGTATCATGTGACAGTCATCAACCAATCACAAATGCATATACGTATATGCTTTGAATTCTTGCACATGCTCAGTAAGAGTTGGTGACTCAAAAAGTATAAATATAAAAAGACTGTGCACATTTTGTTAATGGAAGCAAATTGGAAAGTTGTTTAAAATTGCATGCTTTATCTAAATCATGAAGTTTCATTTTGACTTGAGTGTCCCTTTAAATCTAATCTGGAAACTGAAGAAAATTCAGTTCACCAAATTAGATATTTTATTTTATGGTTCTGCTAAAGTTCAGGATAGTCAAATACAACAATATATACATAAGACCAACAGAGACTTCATGTTTAATTCCTACAGTCGTTTACATCCATTATCAAGGGGCAGAAGGTCAAAAAAACGTGACTGTCCCAGGAAAACTGGGGCAGTTGTCAGGTACTGAAAATGTCCAAAATGTATTAGTTGCTGGCAAAATATATATATATTTTTTTTAATTTATATTATATCTTATTTATATCATTTTTTTAAGAATTGGAACATTGCTGCCATATTGTTCCTTTGCAAGGTATAGTACAGTATAGTTTTTGATATATGGGTTATTGCAGGGTTTTCAAATTGATTGGACTATCTTTTGATTTGAATAAATATCTAAAATCCTTTAAAAAGCCATGCTTATTACTCTGTGCAGCAATTCTGATAGATAACAACAATGTAAAGAACTGGAATATGCTGCAAGGTCAGCAACTTTACATGACTCGCCCATAACTGATCTGGGGGAAGGGATATAATGAGATTGTTTCCATTAGCTTAAAAGTGAACCATAAATTGCAAGGGAAAGTGCAGATTTGATTTGCTGTACTGTGCTATACTAACAACATAAATAGCACTTTCTCCCTTTAGAGGCATCTATTATATTTGGTGTTGCCTATATTTTAGCGGGATGTTGGTATTTTTAAAGGGACATGAAACCCAAAAAATGTTCTTTCATGATTCAGATAGAGAATACAATTTTAAACAACTTTCTAATTTATTTCTATTATCTAATTTGTTTCATTCTCTTGGTATGATTTGTTGAAGGAGCAGTAATGCACTACTGGTTTCTAATAGAACACATGGAACAATGACAACCGGTATATATATGCAGCCACCAATCGACAGCTAGAACCTAGGTTCTTTGCTGCCCCTCAGCTTTCCTAGATAAATCTTTCAGCAAAGGATAACAAGAGACGGAAGCAAATAAAATAAGTAAATTGGAAAGTTGTTTAAAATTGTGTTCTCTATCTGAATCATGAAAGAAAAATTGTGGGTTTCATGTCCCTTTAAGGTTTACGTCAATGCAGATAAAGAATAAATACAGAAACAAAGGACGATTTTTTCATGAAATTTCATATTTCAATATTATAAACAAATAATTATGTAAACTTAGTCATATCAGCTTTACTTTTAGACTTATGCTGTATAATTATTTAAGCAAATGAATACTAATTAGCATGCCAGATTTTGTTTTACAAGGAGGCAGCCCTAATTATATTCTGCTGTGACCAAATCTATTGTTTTTGTCTTCTTTGTAAAGAGTAATTTAGATGCCAAATGTGAACACAAGTGCAAAGAATTATGTACAGTAATTATTTAGCACCATCATACAATTTTCAGTAAATATGTTATAAATAAGATTTCTCTATATGCCTTGAGATCAGCAAAGGAAAAGATGCCACCCTATGGCATATGGACGCGTTTTATTGTTGCGTACACATCATGTATGTTCTACCGTGACAGACACGGGACTGGGTGCATATAAAATTACCAAATAAAATGTACCTAGAAGGAAACATCGTCTTAAACATGATTTGCTTTGTCAGACTTCTGTTCACCTATTTTTATACCATATGTTATTCTAATACACATGTGCAATCCTTCTTCTTCTATGCAGGTAATGCCTTTACACAAGCACTCTGCTTTGAAGTGAAGGGTGCCAGTAATATAGCATCTGATTGGCTGTAGCATCCTATAAAATGTCCTGAGAGTGATTATAAACTTTACATGTTTTAGAATCAGGTCCAGAATCTAAGAGATATTTTACAGGGAATTTAATTGATCGATTCTAATGAAGATGCGCTGTAACTTATTACGGTTTGAACTGTTCTCCAATCTGCGCTATAGCACTTGTTTGTAGCTAGAGCACCGATTGGATAACAGTTCAAAACGTTAGCTTTAAAAAAGAGTGAGGGTATTAGAATGGCACGGCTAGATTAAAAAATAAGTTACAGTGCATCATTATTAGAAGTGATCAATTAAAGCCCCTATAAAATATTGCTTAGATTCCGGACCTTATTTTAAAACATGTCAAGTTTACCATCAATTTAATAAAAAATAAATAAAAAAAAGTGCTTTTACAGTTGCGCAGGCCTTGGGGCAAACATAACTAGTCAAGTTTTCCTCTTGTGCCACTCCAGATGAGAATACAAACAAGACACGTGGTGAGGAAATTAAGTAATTTAAAACTGTGGCAAAGATGGTGCCAATTTCTTCTGAAAACTTTCACATTTGACTTGTATGTTAATCCTCTGTGAGATAACCGATCATTATTTGAATATATTAAAATATTAGCCAGGTGTGAATGTTGTATGACCCTTTAACAGATTCAAACTGCTGTTATTTAAAGGTTTTAGAAAGAAATACCAAAAACACCTGAATACAACACTTTTCCATGAAAAGCTCTAATAAATTGAAAAGGCTTAGTTGAGAGACTATTATTCATCATCACTCTGAACTTGCTTTCTTCAGCACATACTCTTCTCACTCTGTGAATTCAGCTTATTTTCTGCTAAGCCTATTATTGCCCACAATGCATTTCCTTCTGTGGCGTTTTAAGGGTCCTGCAATGAACCTGTTTCCCTGGCACTAGACAGTAATGTTATTTGATTCTTTCTGTATATTTCTGGGCCCATCCTAACCGCACATTGGATTGCTTTCTGCCCTTTTGATTGTTTCTTATAGGCATATTAAACAGTGCTTCTTTACTTAAAAAAATTATAAAAAAAAATCAAAGTAAACATAAAAAAACAGATTGTGTTAAACGAATGCAAACAACTTGTTTTCTTGCAAAATGAGCACTTATGAATACTCATTCTAGTCCCTGTCTACAGCTAGATAAACAAGCAAACATCACGAAACCTAAGTTCTACTGTCACATTAATTTTGCAGCAGAAGTCCTCTAATGATCATGGGCAATAAACTGACTGGAGCTATTTTATTGTGTTTCCTAGCAACACTTCAAAGAAAAACAGCAATTCCTTTGTCTTCCTGTAGAGACACCAGCCTCCTCGAGGAGCTATGACATGAAGTAATGGACACTGAACAAATGAAGTTTAAAAAAATAAAGTGAATGTAAAGTTGAATGAATGAGTGCCCTATTTTTAAAAATATTTTTAAAAACAGTGGCACTTTCATCTTCGTTTTTTTATTTTCAATATCCAATCATGTTAAATGAAGTGTTGACTGTCCCTTTAAGTATAACCCACTGCTTAGTGCTTTTTTGTTACAACAATGAAACAGACTGTTTTATATTCCTTTAAGCTCTTGACCCAAATCTCAACCCTATCTGTTTGCTTTTAGTCCAGCACTTATCTCCTCAGATCCACATTCAACTCCTAGATCTAATGTGCACATTTAGACCTAAACGTTACAGCTTGTATTTAAACAAGATACATTTTCATGTTGCAGTATTGTTAAAGGAACATTGTACTGTAATATTAGATTCTCCTGAAAGTGTTTACAATGACTTGTTATACCAGCTGCAGAGTTTAAAATATATATATGGGATTTGCTCTTTTGTGTATATTTTTGTATATAAAATAGCTGCTTCTGCTAAATGAAACCACAGCCCAATGAAATGGACTGAGCTTTTAGGGAGCGCAAACATTATTAAGTTAATTTTCTATGTTTACACAAAATCCCTATTCTATCTCTATACGCAGTGAGACCAATTCTTAGAGAGAACAATGGAAAATTATCATGTTAGTACCTCTCTTCCCAACCCCTCAGTGGGAGCATAATTTTTTTTCTAAAACTTTACCAGTACTTAAAGGGACATCCCAGCCAAAATTGGAATCCACATGGGTGCATTTCAGTTTTCAATAGAAGAATTTTTCAATATAAATGTATTATCAAAAAATGATTCTAATAAAAGCTATTGCTGTTTCAAAAGTGTATTTAAGTATGCACCGCGCACCAGCTAAACCCCAGAAAATACTTTGCAACTTATTACTGAGTACCTAAAAAATTTTCAAATGTGAGGTTAGTTTTGCAAATGAGCAAAGCACACAGACATTACCCCAGATAATATATATATATATATATATATATATATTTATTGTTTTTTGCACATAAGATAAGGTAGCGGAGAGCCAACAGAAATGAAAACAGGAAAGACACAAGTACATAATATTAATCCATCTCCTAAACTAGACAAAAGTCATATCTAATCGCTGATACATCATAGATTCTTTTAAACAAAATAAAATATCAACCTGAGCCATAAATACACATCTATATCACCCCAGCTAATGATAATAGCGCATAATGTTACCAGATACAAATGCTACCTGCTTAATCAATTTAAGTTAAAAACAATTCATAAGAAGCACTTTTACACAAATAAAAAATAAGCAGATTGATAACTTAAAGCTACAGTTTACTCAAACATTTTCTCCCCTTTAATTTGTTCCCAATGATCCACTTTACCTGCTGGAGTGTATTAAATTGTTTACAAGTATTTCCATTACCCTTACATTGGCATATGAAATAATTTATTTAGCCTGTGGTATCCCCACCCATCCTGGTTAACACAGCCAGTAGAAAAAATTACACTACCAGTGGGTTATAGAAGAGATAAGATAATAAAATGTAAAATTTTCCATTGTTCTCTCCAACTATTGATGATTGGTTTATAGACAGATATATATGTACACAGTGTGATACAGTAATGAGAGCTGATTATACCTACAAGCTCAACCCATTTTATTAGGTTTTGGCTTCAAAACACAAAAACAGCTAATTCATATACTTTTATTATTATCAGGTATTTGTAGAGCGCTAACAGGTTCCGCAGCACTATGAATGTAGTTGGTATATAAAAACAATTACAGGGATCAAATGGGTAGAGGGTCCTGCCGAGAGTTGCACTGTTGTAGTCGGCTCTTATGAAGGTGGACTACAAACATCTGGGCTCATAGGCTTACATGCTATGGGGTTTAAGGGGATAGCAGTGGATATAGGAAAGTTAGTGTAGGTTGTATGTGTCCCTGAATAGTAGAGTGTTCAGGGAGCACTTGAAGTTTTTAAAACTAGGGGAGAGTCTTGTGGAGCGAGGCAGAGAGTTCCATAAGATGGGAGCCAGTCTGGAGAAATCTTGTAAACGGGAATGTGAGGAGGTAACAAGAGAGGAGGAGAGTAGGAGATCATGAGCGGAGCGAAGGGGATGGGAGGGAGAGTATCTGGAGACAAGGTCTGAGATGTAGTGGGGAGCAATGCAATTGAGGGCTTTATAAGTCAGAGTGAGAATTTTGTGTTTAATCCTGGAGGCAAGAGGAAATCAGTGAAGGGATTGGCAAAGAGGTGCGGCAGATGAAGAGTGACGTGTAAGGAAGATGAGCCTGGCAGAGGATTTCATTATGGATTGTAAAGGAGCTAGGTGGCAGCTAGGGAGACCAGAGAGGATGGAGTTGCAGTAGTCGAGGCGGGAAAGGATGAGAGAGTGGATTAAAAGCTTAGTTGTGTCTTGTGTAAGGAAATGTCTGATTTTAGCGATATTTTAAGATGGAAGCGGCAAGCTTTAGCCAAGGACTGAATGTGAGGAGTGAAAGAAAGATCTGAGTCAAGTATGACCCCAAGACATCGGGCATCTGAGGTTGGGGTAATGAAGGAGTTATCAACAGTTATAGAGACATGGGGTGTGGAGATTTTGGAAGAAGGGGGGGGGGAATAAGGAGCTCAGTTTTGGAGAGATTTAGCTTAAAGTAGTGAGAGGACATCCAAGATGAGATATGAGAGAGACAGTTAGTGACACAGGTTATCAAGGAAGGAGATAGTTCTGGTGCAGAGAGGTAGATTTGCGTATCGTCGGCATACAGATGATAGTGAAACCTGTGGGACTTTATTAAGGAACCTAATGAGGATGTGTAGATTGAGAAGAGAAGGGGACAGAGGAGAGAGCCATGCGGTACCACAACAGAAAGAGGTAACGGGGCAGAGGATGCCCCAGAGAAGGCTACACTAAAGGTACGGTTAGACAGATAGGAAGAGAACCAAGAGAGAGCTGTGTCACAGATGCCAAAGCAATGGAGGGTATGGAGCAAAAGAGGGTGGTCGACAGTATCCAAGGCTGCAGACAGATCAAGGAGGATAAGTAGAGAGGTGACCTTTGGATTTTGCTGTAAGTAGGTCGTTGGTAACCTTAACAATTGCTGTCTCTGTTGAGTGAAGGGGCGAAATCCAGATTGTAGTGGATCAAGGAGGGAGTTTAATGTAAGGAAATGGGATAGATGTGCATATACTAGCTTTTCAAGAAGCTTTGAGGCAAGAGGGAGTAGGGAAATAGGACGGTAGTTGGGTGGGGAGGTTGGATTGAGAGAAGGTTTTTTGAGGATAGGTGTGACTAATGCATGTTTAAGAGATGTGGGGACTATACCAGTGCTGAGGGAGAGGTTGAAGATGTGTGTGAGTATAGAGGTAAGGGTAGAAGAGAGGGAGGGGAGTAGTTGTGAGGGGATGGGGTCGAGGGGACAGGTAGTGAGGTGAGAGGATAGTATAAGGGCAGAAACTTCTTCCTCTGTCACGGGGGCAAAAGAGCTGAATTTATGACTATGTGGGTTTTGGATGAATGTGAGCATTTGAGGGGTGAGAGACCGGTTATATGTTGAGAGCTGATTTAATTTCTGATGGAGTCGATTTTGTTGTTGAAGTAGCTGGCAAAATCTTGAGCTGAGAGAAAAGTTGTGGTGGGAGGTGGGGGTGGGCGGAGAAGAGTATTGAATGTGGAGAACAGAGGTTTTGGGTTTGAAGAAAGAGTAGAGATAAGAGTGGAGAAGTAATGTTACTTATATAGATTAAGGGCAGAATAGTAAGAGTTCAAGATGAATTTCTAGTGAAGAAAGTCAGCAGAACTCTGAGATTTCCTCCAGTGTCGCTCAGCAGTACGGGAACATCTACGTAGTTACCATGTCAGAGGAGTATGCCAGGGCTGAGGATGAGTGTATGTTTTCCGAGCTATGGTAGGTGGGGCCAGATTATCAAGGACTGATGTAAGGGTGGAGTTATAGTGGCAGATAGATTCATCAAGACAGGTAAAAGAGGGGATGGAAGAGAGAAGAGGTTCAAGAGAGCTAGCGAGCTGTTGCTGATCTAGTGACTTGATACTTTTGTGAAGTTTAGTCTGATGGGGTAGAAGGAGAGAGTTGTAGGGAGGGAGGTGATGTTACAAGTGAGGAGGTGGTGGTCAGAAAGAGGAAAAGGTGACAAATAAACCTTAAAAAAGCAAATCTCATACATTTTATACTATATAAAAAAAAAAGTATTTGGAAACACATTAAGGGAAAACAATTTTATAGTATATTGTCCCTTTAACAAACACACATGATCATTATACTCCTAATGCCCCTGTTCAATTCTCATGGCAGATGGCACACATGCATTTCTCTATGGTTTTGGAGCATAACAGGTTAATTGCACACTTCCCTTATTAACAACACTACATATAGGCCCTTCAACCTCTGATGTAACTGCTAAATGCCACAAAATTGCCTTTTTTAATTTGTTGCTAATTCTGCTTATTTGGTTGTTGAATTACAAAATTATAAGATTAACAATGCAGATAATGAGTTTGGGCGAGATTACTAGTGGCGTGCTGATGATAGCACTGGACTTGATAAGCAATATTGCTGGACCACGCTAAGAATAGAATGCAACTTGATATTATTACATGGTAAATCCCATTTGCCAGAGAAATATTAGCGCAGCCAAAATCGATCTAGCGCCACCTATACTCAATGGATATTGCGACTACCCTAAATAACATAAATTATGCTTACCTGATAATTTCATTTCCATCTGTGGGAGGAGAGTCCACTGCTTTATTCATTACTTGTGGAAATTAAGAACCTGGCCACCAGTAGGAGGTAAAGACACCCCAGCCAAAGGCTTAAATACCTCCCCCACTCCCCTCATCCCCCAGTCATTCTGCCAAGGGAACAAGGAACAGTAAGAGAAATATCAGGGTATAAATGGTGCCAGAAGAAAAATATTACATTTATGTCCACCCCCCGGAGAAACGGACGGAGCAGTGGACTCTCCTCCCACAGATGGAAATTAAATTATCAGGTAAGCATAATTTATGTTTTCCATCTTAATGGGAGGAGAGTCCAATCCTTCATTCATTACTTGTGGGAACAAATACCCAAGCTCTAGAGTACACTGAATGAAAAAAACTGGAGGGTAAATGGAGGCAGACCCTGAACTGAGGGCACCACAGCCTGTAGAACTTTTCTCCCAAAAGTTGCTTCCGCCAAAGCAAAAACATCAAATTTGCCGCCTTACAAATCTGCTCCATAGAAGCCTTGTTCTTAAAGGTCCAAGAAGAGGCCAAAGCTCTAGTTGAATGAGCAGAACTGGAGAAGGGCTTTTCTGCAAGTCCCCTGAGGGGACAGATTTCGGCCCTGTCTGTGTTACTGCACAAGAGGTTTGCTGAGCTTCCGGATGTGCAGACACTTGTTAAGGCTCTGCTAGGATCAGACCTGTGTTTAGATCCCACAAGGAGCTTCTTGTTCCCCCCTTATGATTGATGTAAGCCACCAAGAATATATTGTATGATTGAAATCTGATAATCTGGGACGAACCCAGCAGAGGCCAAGCCTTCAGAGCATTGTATATTGCCCGAAGATCCAAAATGAAATCGGGAAGGAGCATTTCCTCTTGATTCCACAGGCCCTGTGCCTTCCTGGCACCCCAAACAGCTCCCCATCCTGACAGACTTGCAACCGTAGTCACAATCACCCTGGATGGTTTTGAGACGGACATCGCTTGGGACAAGAGATCTGGACAAAAACATCAAGAGAGCGATTCTCTCGATTGGTTGTCCAGAGAAATCTGTTGAGACAGATCCGAATGATCCCTGTGTTCCACTACTTCAGCATGCGCAGTTACAACAGTCTGAGGTGAAACCTGGCAAAGGAAATTATGTTGATGCTGGACACCATGAGACCAATCACCTCCATACACATAAGATGACCTTAAGGAGGTCTGGAGGGCAAGACATGTTGAAGCTAGCCAGCTAGAAATATTTTGATGTCTATGGTGACTATTATAGTACCCGAGAATTCTACCCTGGTACTTGATACAAGAGAACTCTCTCTAGATTTATCTTCCATCCATGGGATTGAAGAAGACAGAGGAGAAATTCTGAATGGTCCACTCTCTGAAAAATTTCTTAGAGAATGCTGCGTTGGCCGGGAATCAAACCCGGGTCAACTACTTGGAAGACAGCTATGCTCACCAATATACCAGCTAGACCAAACAGAAGATCAATTAACTGGAAGTGCTGGTCCAAGGAACGCAAACCTTAGGAACTGGAAGTGGTCCTTGAGGATTGGTACGTGAAGGGAGTATACTTCATATCTATCATGGTGATGAACTGCACTTCTTGAACAAGGGGAAGAATGGACCTATTGTCTCCCTCTTGAACGAGGGGCTTTAAAAACGTGTTTAAGTACTTTAGGTCCAAATCGGAAGGAAAGCTCCCTCCTTCTTTGGGACCACAAAAAGGTTTGAATAGTATCCAAAATCTCTCACAGTGATAGGAATTGGGATAATAACTCCTAAGAGGACAGATCCCGTACGCACCCCAGAAAGACTTCCCAACTTTCTGGTTAGGAAGACAGAAGAGAGAGGAGGAAACTGCCCTTGGGTGGCAGAGACTTGAAACCTATCTTGTAACCCTGAGCTATGACCTCCAGGACCCATGGATCCTGTACGTCCCTGAACCAAGCGACTGACAAGAGTGACAGTATGCCCCTAGACGATCCAAAAGAGGACCAGGGATCGCCCGTTCATGCCGACTTAGACTCGGCAGGCTTCTTGCTCTGATTGGATTTATTCCAGGACTGAGCTGGCTTCCAAGAGCTCTTGGTTTGCTCAGGCTTAGCATTGGGCTGCTGACATGGGCTTTATCAAAACGAGAAGAATAAAAATTGTCCCTTAGACTCGTTCATATTCTCTTGCGGTAGAAGGGCACCCTTGCCCCCTGTGACCGTGGAGATAATTGAGTCCAGGCCTGGACCAAACAAAATCATTCCCTTAAAGGGGAGGGAAAGAAGCCTAGACTTAGAAGTCATATCCGCAGACCATGACTTCAGCCAGAGCCCGACGAACCTGAACATAAAAAGCTGAAGCCTTAGCATTCAGGCAAATAATCTGCCTAATAGCATTGCAGAAAAAAGAATTAGCAACCCTCAAGGCCGTAAATCTTTCCTGAGTAACGTCGAGGGGACCGCTCCACCCCAATCAAATCCTATAAGGAGTCACATCCTGAAGGTAGTTTCTCCAGCAACGGCCGCCTCTGGTTGAAACAAATATCCCGTATGTTGAAACAACTTTCTTTACAGAGTTTCCATCCTTTATCCATGGGCTCTTAAAACAAAGAGCTATCCTCAAACGGGATAGTAATACGTTTAGCAAGGGTGAAGATAGGGACATTCATTTTAGGGACGGAACCTCACAACTCCATTGAAAGTCCAGGACATGGAACAATTTGTTAAAGGGAGAAGAGAGGAATAATCCAGTCCCATTCATTTTTAATAATGTTCGCCATCTAAAAGGAGCAGGGAAGGAAGGAAGGATAACGTACCACCCTGTCCTCAAACTCTTTCCTATTTAGGAATCAAAGGTTCCTCAGGCAATTTGGCCACTGGAACCTCTGAATTAACCAAAACTTCTTTTAGAAGAAAGCGCAAATTCCTAAAATTAAAGTCTGGTTCCTCCACAGCTGGAGGTTTAGAGGCAGCAGACTCCGACCCAGAATGTTCATACTCGGATAACCCTATCAGTTAAAACCAATAAATTATCTGATGTACTCTGGGAAGGAGTGCAATAACCTTTTGCTTGCACTTAGCAGAGCAAGGTAAAGCATTAAAGGCCGCAGCAGACACCTCCGTCTGAGCTGTGTAACGTCTGGTGAAAAAAAGGCCCCCTCCAGATGGAGGATCAGCAATGCTACCGGAAACTGCATGTGTAGAGAGATAAACATGTAGGGTACGCACCCCACTGGACGACAACTCCTTAGAGGTGGACGGCTCAGTGGTATCAAACATGTTTGATATTATCATATTATCAAGGCATATGGAACATAATTGAGGGGGCAGAACTAAAGTCTCCTCACAATATTAACAGGAATTACTCTCTTAATTTATTAAAAAAAACTGCACCTTTATATCCCAATGGCTGGGGCACTCACAACCTCCCATGACCCAGACAGTACAGAGAGTTAGGACACCCGGTCAGAAAAGAGGGAAAGAATGGTGGACATGGTGCACAATGCAGGACCGTCCCTGCTATGAGAAAAAGCGCGCCAGCTTGTAAACTGCATGGCTCTCAAAGTGAAAGTGAAACCTGTATATTCCACAACAGCCTATGAGCCATAACACCTCACACATAAAGCATAAAATCAAATAAATTTATAAGATTATTCTCCACTGTTCAATAATCCCCCTCAGGAGATATTAACCCTTGATTATATACAGATAAAAGGAGTCACACTGTGACCCTGTCTTCTAGCATAAGTATAAGAAATTAAACGTTCTTACCAGAGTCTACGCCGTGGGAAAAGGAACACAGCCTTTCAAGTGTGACAGATAGTAGCATTACTCCTGACATGGACTTGAGAGCAGAAAGCAGGCAGCGAAACTCGTCAACGCTGATTGCTTATGGAGCTGTTAATCTGAGTTGGTATGTTTCACAGAAAGACTCTCCCTGCATCTCCGGACTCTAGCTTTCACCCAGGATCTCACTGAGAGGCTGACAGGACTACTTGAAACTCCAGTCCCATTGCGAAGAGTACTACCCTCAATAAGAGACTTCTCTGAATCTTCCGACACGTCTCTGCCAACCTCCTGGGACGAAAGGCAAAGAATGACTGGGGGATGAGGGGAGTGGGGGAGGTATTTAAGCCTTTGGCTGGGGTGTCTTTGCCTTCTCCCGGTGGCCAGGCTCGCCAGAAACAGCAGTTATGAAGCGGCGGTCACAAAGACCGCTGCTCCATAACCTGTCCGTCTGCTCTGAGCAGGCAGACAGACATCGCCGGAAATCAACCCGGTCGAGTACCATTGGGTTGATTGACACCTCCCTGCAGGCGGCCAATTGTTGCTGAATACAGTGAGCATATTGCTCGCCGTATTCAGCAAGGCCTGGCGGACCTGATCCGCAGTGTCGGATCAGATCCGCCAGACCTTAATAACTAGAGGCCTATGTCTAGAATGAAATGTGATGCTTATAGGGTGTGTCTGCACTATCCGTCAAACAAGGATTTTTGTGATTGAAACATGTATATACTGTAAAATAAAGAACTGTATTTATTAATTAAAAGCCGCTAAATCTAGATTGGCATTTAGACCAGAGGGATATAAAGTTTTCAATTTAAAGATCCAAAACATTTCACGTTGTCTTAATTTGTTTAACCTATTATAGTCAGATGATTTAGGTACAAAATCTATGGGATGGTATTTGAAAATATGGGGATTACCCTGATGTTTGTATAGACAATGGTTGGGTATACTGTGCTTGATCTTAATGTTTTTGCAATTCTTACAATTGCGGTGATGCTCACCCCAATGGGTCTTCACTTTTCTGGAGGTGCGGCCTACATATTGTAGGCCGCAAAAACATTCTATTAAGTATATCACGAAAAGGGAGTCACAATTGTAGAAACCTTCAATAGGAAAAGACTCCCCAGTTGTAAATGATCTTTGTACCAGATTTAATATATTTGCAAGAGTTACATCCTGTTTTTCCACATTTGTAAACTCCATGAAGACCAAATATACATTTGTTGTGTTTGTTTCTTTCTTTCTTGTAAGGTTGAACGTGTTTAACTATTTTACTCGGAGCTAGTTTGTTCCTCAAAGTGGGTGCTCTTCTGTAGACTATTCTGGGTTTGTCTTTGACAATATTTTTAAGTATGGGATATTTTTTTATGATATACCAATGCTTATTAATTATTTGTTGTATTTTGTGAAAACTATTGTTATATTGTGTGATGAACATAATGTTCCCCTGGTTGTCCGCTAGTTCCTTTTTTTATTATTATTCTGAAGTATTTGATTCCTATCTAAATCTCTTGTTCTCATTAGAGCTTGATTTAAGAGATTGGGAGGATAATTTTTCTCAATAAATCTATTGTATAATATTTGGCTTTGTTCTAGAAAGGTGTTAAATTCCGAACAATTCCTTCTTAAACGTCTAAACTGACTGTATGGAACATTATTAATCCAACTTCTATGATGGTTGCTGTGGTATTCTAGATAGCTATTGCTATCTACATCTTTAAAGAAAGTCTTGGATATTATTGTGTTGTTGGGACCCCAGCTAAGAACCAAATCTAGATATTCTATGGCATTCAATTGTATATTAGCTGTTAAATTGATACTCATATTATTCTGGTTGAAATGTGTGATAAACGATTCTGCCGAAGATCTATCCCCGTCCCAGATGAAAATAAGATTGTCTATGTAACGGCCATAGAATACCAGGCTCGCCCCAAGATCCGCGTGATGTATGTACCTTTCTTCAAATAATCCCATGAAAAGGTTTGCAAAACTTGGGGCGAACCTGGTACCCATGGCCGTGCCCTTGGTTTGTAAATAAAAACAATCTTGGTAAATAAAATAGTTGTGTTGTAAAATGTACATGATGCATTCCAATATGAATGCTTTTTGTGTCTTTGGTAAATAAAGATCTTGTTCTAAAAAATTAGATATTGCTGAAACTCCTAAATCATGTGTTATATTGGAGTACAAAGAGCTGACATCACATGTTATCCATAATGTGTTTTTATCCATAATTGGGATATCATGTACCAATTGATAAGAGATGAGTGCTTTCCCTGATATATGAGGGCAAAGATATGACAAATTTCTGTAAAAACTGTTCAATGTAAAATGATAAATTATAGGTTAAATTTCCAATTCCTGCTATGATTGGTCGTCCCGGGGGGTTGATTTTGTCTTTATGAATTTTGGGTAAGTTATAATAGTGAGCTATGCTCGGATTGTATATTTTCAAAAAATCTTTTTCATTCTTGTTAAGTATTCCTAGGGTGACTCCTTTATCAATCAATTTATTATAGGTTTGTAGATATAATGGAGTCGGATCTTTAGGTAGGATTTTATAATAATTTTCATCTCCTAGGATTCTATCTGCTTCTTTAATGTAATCTTTGAGATCTTGTATAATGATCCCCTCTCCCTTATCCGCATCCCGAATAATTATATTGGGGTTGCTCTGTAAACTGTGTAAGGCTCTTGGGTGTCTGTGGAATGAAATGTCTTTTTTCCGAGTAACAGACTTGAGCATCTTCTCGCAATCCTCCAGAACCATGTTTTGGTATAATTCAATATATTTAATATTTGTATTGATGGGATTAAAATTGGATTTATTTTTCACAGTGGTGTGTATGTAATCGTCAAAAAGATGTTCTGTAATATCTTCAATGTTAGATGTAATGCATGGAGTCTGTCTGTTTGCTGGCATAGTATCTGTCAAAATCAACTGAGAGTCTGTAGTGTCAAATTTCTCTG